>NW_027153179.1:0-70692 GCF_002600585.1 Cystoisospora suis
TTCGCATTACTGGGGGGTTGCTGCTATCGTCCTTTCGTGTGGAGGACTACACCTCGGTGTTAGGCAGTAGGACTGCTTATTGACTTGGCTGATGTCGACCAGGAATCCGCAGCAATCGGAAGACCGTTGCCGCCCCCGTCCCTCTCAATCTGTTGCTGAGACTGGGGGCACGGTACCTACCTGTGTATGACCATCGCGTTCGCTCGTTCCTGCGGCTCGGGAGGTAAAATATCCTCAAGGGCTTGCTGGGCCTCCAGGGATATGCTTTCGTGTGGATCAGGAGATCCTCCTGTAACCCGCCCCGACCCCGCGGATGCGTTCGCTGTCACCATCCTCGCTCCTTCAAGGGACACGTGCGAACCTGCGCTCTCCGACCCAACGAACCTGCCGACCGGCAGCTGGAGTTGCTGACTCCCAGATTTTCTTTTGTGGTCCTCTGCAGGTTTGTCAAAGTATGGAAGGAGCCGGTAAACCGAATTGTCAGTCGGGTTTTTGAGATATTCAGACCCAAAGGGTTTCTGTTGCACTAGATAACGACCTTAGAAAAGACTGCAGTCCGGCGTGGACACCCGCTACCGCTGATAAAAATGAGACTTGTTANNCAGGAAAGACTTAGCACGGTTGTTGTTTTTTCAGCGCGAAGCCCCACATGCTCTGGGACTGGGGCTTGCAACCAGAGGCGCGGGGACAAGCCCGCTCGAAGAATGAGTGTATGGAGTGCGTGAGTGAATGCAACGTACCCGAGTGAAGAAGAAAACCCCGTGGTCCGTTCTGGCACGAAAATTTAGAAAAACGGCGTTGTCAGAAATAAGAATTCCCATGAGGCCAGACGAACCCACATTTACGAGACTTGCACTCCCCACTTGCGCAGCAGCCTGTCCAAGGGCCCGCTCCGCGGCACCTCGCTGGGGAAGCCGGCTTCTCGATCAGATAGAATTCGAAACATCCCCCCGGTGCGTGTGCGGTTTCTAACGGCACGTAATTTCGCCGAGGTAGATGCAGACCTCTTCCTTTCTAGAGCGGGCGCAGAACACCTGAGCCGAGCCCCTTCAGAATGCTCCGAGCGGAGTCCTTGCAGCACTGGGGGGGCAGGTGGTAGTCTGTACGGAGACAGGAGAGCAATCGCAGCAATACATGTGGCCGGGCTCCGCTATTCTGAAGGAGGGAGGGAGGTGAACACTTTCTCCAGGACACCCGTAATATCACGCTCGTGAGAAAGTCCTGCTGCCTTGCCTCCTCATAACAAAGATCGCCGGCTGAGTTCACGACGTCCCCGTGCCAGGCGCCTCACGCCTGTGACGTAGGTCGCATACACTCCGTTCCCGGCAAAAACATAGATGCTCCCTGCGCTGTTGCAGCGGAGAGGAGCGGGAGTGCTCGCCTATTGCGCCGCCCCAGCAATCAACCTTCCACGCCGAACTGGGCCCGCAACAACAACAGCAGCACCTGGGCTCAATTCTTTAACTGAAGGTCCCCCACGCTGTCTAATTCTTCAGCTCGACCCTGGTAGGGGAGCATGCGACACGCAGGCAAATTTTACTCGGACCACGTGCGAAAACGTTGAAGCAGGTACTTGATTTTCCGGACAGATTTGTGTCGTCGGCAGGGTTGACATGAGAAACCACCGACGGGGCAACGTGGTGGCCACACATGCCACTAAAGATCAGAGCGAGCAAACCTCACCCGCTCATCTGTAGCAAGACCTGTTTGTGGCTGTTGAAGCTCCGCCCACAGACTCTTTCACCCGGCCTGCTAGTGTGGCTGTGAAATGTAGGAATGGCACCTTGCATTCCGGTCCCAGTGGGATACGAGTGCGCCTTCTGCCGGGTTCAGACAGAAAGCATGAGTGTCTGATTACCTGTTCGAAGGGTGCATTTTGCTAGCATCCCGTTTCCGGCAGTCCACGCCGGGCTAAGGCTCTCGCCAGACTACCAGTCATGTCTCAACACCATTGAGGATTGTTGTCTCCAGCAAGAGAAACGAAATGACTGTTTTTTTTTTTTTCCTGCTGGACGTTGAAGGGCGCAGCTCCTTAGTGTAAAACGAGTGCACTGTTGCCTGGTACCGCCTTTTCAAAGCGCGGGGGGCCCCCACCCACAACACCCGAGGAACGGAACCTCCGAACTTTCCGACAATGCGAGGGTAGATACACCCTTGCCTTGCAACTCAGGATACCTGGAAGACAAGATCTGCCAGTATGCTTATGTAACACCCCGGTGCGGAAAAGCTTCCAATCAGTTGAGTCGCTTCTCTTGATTCCCAGTAGAGAGCTCAAACGAAGAAATTCAGTCAGGGTCTGGAGTTACTCGTCTTTCCGTCAATAGTGTTTTGTGGTTGCTGGAATCCCCGGCTGTGCCACGGACCAGCCGTACAAGCTCACGAAGTTAGAGCAGAGAATCGGTCCGCGACAAGCACTTGCCGGAAAAAAGCGCGTCAGTTCACGATCACGCCTCTCGACGCGAGTGAGCCACACGTAAACACACCGAGCAGTGATGACACCTGCTGTCAACCTGACGCATTTGACTGACATCAGTAAGTGCGTCTCTTCAAGCGCCTCGGACTCGGGTCACAGGTTCAAATCAACACACTGCCAGGACACGAGACAGTCAAGTTCCGGAATCGTGTTGCCGCAGTACCATTGAAGACATACCGAGCCAGAGCACTTCGAACCATTCGGCGATGGCAGGCCAGTGCCTCGTCTACAAGCAGAGTAGGGCTGTTGTAGGTGTCGCCCCCCCGGAAGGGTTACTTTTCTTTTACTGCAGCCAGGCCGTCGACGTCCGCTGGCCTCCCCGGCAGCCGGCGAGAGCAGCACTTCCATCGGACAGGTGTGTTCTAAGCACTCGAACTGCGGTCACTGGTGACCACTGCTCCCGAGTATTTCCCACCGTGTACAGATTGAGAAGCAATGAACTTGGCTGCCTGTGGGCTAACCAGCCGGCAACCGAGCCACCCACCGTTCCAAGGTGCTGCTTGACTCGCGCTCAAGTACCACGACAGAAGCTCTTCGCAACCGAGCGCGGTTCCCGCGTTTGAGATCACGTGCTCGTCTGTCTGACACTGATGGGCCAAGTTTTTACGTAGTCCATCGTTTCGAGTCTTGTCGAGCTTCCATCTGCGTGAACGGACGGCGGACCCACGGCCGAGCGAGTGCTTCGTAGCCGAAGCTAGTGAGTGCCCCCAGACCATATTCACCCTCCCTGATCCCTCTTAGATGATCTACGCGGTTGCCCCGACAACTCTAACTACTTGCTTCACGCAGTACACTCCGCAGGGTCCCGCCGCATGCCGGGAGAGAGGGAAATGACGAAGACGAAACGAAGCCGGCGGCTTGGAAAAGTGGTGGGAGAGGATACGAGAAGAGCACAGCCGCTGACGAAGCGCGCCCTCACAGTGGCTGAAGTAGCAGCCGTCAGAGTTTTTTTTGCAAGCAAGTGCTCAGCAGCGCAAACACTCAGCCGAATAAGCCAGAGGACTCTGTCCGGTGGTGTCTCAATAGCCTGACAGCTCGCGAGTCCCCTAACAAATGAGTACGTCATGGGCTCCGAACTCACTCAAAGGGGGGAACCACACCACGGCACAGGTGTCCCCAACGGCCCGTTCCTTCCCCGGCACGCGGAGTGTGAGGCGCACACCCTCAGGCTGAAGTCAAGGCTATCCTATCAGAATCCACTCCATCCGGTGTCAACAACAGAAAGGATTCCGCTGCTGTGGCACTCCTCGGGTATGTTGCCTTCTCCAACTAGAAACTCTTGCTCCTAAAAGACGGCAATCAGCTCTCAAAGAAAATCCTGTTCACCCTTCGCCGATCCAACTTAGCTGCACGTACTTAGGCAGTCGGCGCAGGCTGCTGTCGACCAGGGCTAGAATCGCCCTCTTTCCGACAGCAGCGGCCAGCCGTTCCATGCGCACCAGGGCAGCAACTGGCAAAGCCGCGCAGACGATGCCCCCGGACAGCCCTTCTGCACTCCCGGAGTGTCCCCCGGCTGAATCTGTCGGAAGGTAAGATTCAGCTCCGGCACCACCAGCACCCGTGGCTGCACTTCCTCGTGTACGCGTCTTTTCTTGAACGCGTCGAGCCGACTGTCCTGCGCCGCAGCGCATGCAGTCTGCAAACTGAAACACAGCTTCCTGCCCTCTGTCGGCTTGGCTTGGGGCACGGTTGCAGCTGCAGGGGAAAACGAATACAAAAACGAGAGCGACCGCGTGACAGTCGGAGGGACGCAGAGGGTAGAGCAGCCAGTCGCTCCCGTAGGTGAGACCGTCTCGAACGAAAAAACCTCGAGCACGAAGATCCGTCGAAACAATGGCCCGAGCGACTATCATTTGCCTACTCGAAATGGAGATGCTCTCATTCTCGGCCATGTAGAACAGTGGGTGTGGAGGGGAACTGCACTCTGGAGACGGATCGAGAGTCGAAGCAGCACATGGAGACGGACAAGTCCCGGAGACATCGCTGTGCAGTGGAGAGCAAGTGGGGCTACGTGGGCTAGAACCGGTCCCCAGGAATAACGAATTCTTGGAGAAAACCTCTTGCCCTTCGGATATTCCTTTAGCGGAGACTGCAGAACAGACTCTACTCCGTTCGTTTTCTCCCCGTATCCGCATGCGATTGTGCACGGGATTGCACTTGCAGTGTGCCTCGTCGTCTGGCAGGCAATGAGTCTGGCATGCGCCAGCGTGACGAAGGCAAGCGCCGACTGGCTGCTTCTGTCCGCTCGACCTCCGCGCTTGTCGGCCTGTGATCTCAACGGGACTTCGTTCGGTACTCTTCTTCATTTGGCCGTGCAGCTGGCTCGAAAATGGGCCACAAGCATCCACAGAAACAGTACGAGGCGAGCTCAGCCAAGCACAGGCGAAATGACACCTTCCTCCCAAGCAGCTTGGCCAGGCTGTCGTTTGGGTGTTGGAAAGGTATCCACACTTCGCGGTCGACACTGTGCTCGTACGACTGAGCACGCGGTGACGGTTACCTGTTGGCACCCTGCCGTTTCCAACACCGAGCGTTCGCGCACACACGCACGTGGAACCGTCGGCCAGCTAACCCCTCCAAAGCGTTGTGTGAAGTGCTTCCGCAAGAAGCAAGGCTACCACGCGGTCTTCCTGTTGTGTTGAGTTAGAGTTGGCTGCGCAGCATTCTGGCGGACCCTACGGCGCCTAGTATCCTTCAGCCCGATTTCTGCCCTCTCTCGACACAGGCAGGGAGGAAATCATCGGAAGTCACAGACCCTGCTCGGGGCGGTCCTGCCGGCCTTGGGTCTGCACCACAACAGAGTCCCATACATTCACGGCGTGCCCAAGAGCCGAGAGTTGAAGCGTCCGAGGCACTCTGCGACTCCCCCCGACACGCGGAAGTACTAGCGACTGGATGATCAAGCGTTATGGGGAGGGGCCTTGCTAACGTGGGGGAGCACTGTTAGAAAGACGGCTTTCACGAATATAGCAAAGAGGAGACTCAACGTGCTGAGGCTTCTAGCTGATCTTAAAGCAGCTTAAGGACGTTAGCGTTTTGATGCCGGGCAGGCCGGAGCTCTCCCATCAGATACACAGCGGACACAAGGAAGGATACGGGGACAAACGACGGGGATGGAGCCACAGGCACGCGTAACCCAACACGGTAAGACAGGCTTCTGGCAGTATAATTTAGCACAGCGGTGGTGCCACCCTTGGGGGCTTCTCTTCTGCCGCACTTGACAAGTGTAACCCATCAGGTGGGAAGTAGAGACAGCACACGCAATGAGAGGAGACGAACTCGAGCCCCGACATGCAAGGAGAAGTGTACCCCTGCGTTTTCGCTGGCTCAGACTGTGGAATCGCTGACATGTCCGCTATCGGTATCGTCGCAGCGCCTTCTTACGCGGTCTTTTGCGCTCGCGCCCTTCTGGCTGATGGGTGTTGCAGACGCTGTAGCGCATGCAGCTCTTCTCTCGCGGCGACATGGGCTCCGTTGTGCTGCTTGCATCTCCACTACCGCCACCTCATCTTGGTCTGTCTTTTGAACAGCTACGTCAAGAGCTCTTTGACTTGCCAGCTGTTCCGTTAATGTGAGTTGGTCAGCAGTTCTCTCGCACCGTCTACTCTCTAACCGTGGGGCGCATGCAGATTTCTCTGCCACTGCATGTTGTTTTCCCAAAGTCGATCGTCCAGCGCGCTTGTCACTGGTAGGCTGGGTTCGACCCCAGTGCTGTCTTTCTGGTTTCTTACTTGATTCCTTCGTAGGCAATCCGTACTATGCGGCTCCTTCCTGCGTTCTAAGCTCACAGGCGCATAGTGTAGTGCTTCTCTGGCATCCGTCAAGACAACACGTGACTGTCAGTAAACAGTATCGAGCCCTTATTGCGGCAGTACAGAAGGTAGGCTTCGACCCTGCGCCCACCCTACCTCGACTTGCTTGAGTGCATACTCGTGACCGGAGTGAAGCCGCTTGGCTTGCATTGCAGACTCTTCCTCGTCTACCTGTTGCCTCATCGAAGTGCCGACGCGTCGGTGCGCGCGTGAAGTCGTCGCGTACTCTACAAGATGGCCAGCGGATACTCGTCCTGAAATTCCTTCTCGGCCAAGATGATCCAGCGTGTGGGTGGCGTTTCTCCGTCTTGCCATTCACGTACTGCAATATGTTCCGAAGAGCCTGCGCTGCACGGCGTGCCTTCGGTTCTTGCTTGTTTTCACACAGGGTCGTGAGCGACCGTTTGCCGAGCATATGAGGTAGCGCAATGCTTTGAAACGCCATAATGTGGCTCGCGTGCTCCCGATCCGCTCTCCTGTGTTCCCCGGTCTGCATGCGTCCCCAGTCCTGTGCTTTGCACGTCGGAGAGGTTTTGTAGGCCTTCTGCCTTCCTACTACAAAGAAGTTCCGAGGGCGTGCGCTCGTCTTGCTGGCCTGACTATTCGGCAAACCGCCCTAAGATGTGGCCCTGGAGCCATTTTTCTAAGGCCTCGTTTTCTTCCGGGTTTGGAGCGGCGCAGAGGTCTTCATTGACAACTACACGGACCAACCTGCGTGGGTCGGCACGGATCCGTGGTGTCAAGCATTCCCAGTCTGTCTCCCCCCCTGATGTCTCCTTCTCCGGCCTCCTCTCCCGTTTTGCCGCGCCGCCTCGGGTAAGGGGACCGCAGAGCTCCTGGCTCCCTCCCTGTACTGCCCAGTTGTCTTTCTCTTCAGTGCGTCTTTTCGCGCGGTCTTCTCACTGTAACTGTCCTAGCGCCGACCCTCTACGTTGGCGGACGCTGCACTCTTTCGCTGCCTCGGTGTCTTCTTCTTCTTCCTCCTCTTCCTTCGCTGCCTCTGGTGCCTCTCCTTCGGCGCGGACCTTGTCTGGCTGGACTGAAGATTGTACTCCGGAACTGCAACATGTTTCTTTCCCTTTTCATGGTAAAGATCTTGACATCGTGGTGACTACGGTTGAAGATGAAAAGGCTTTCGGGTCTAAATCTGCGGCATCTGCGCTAATTGCCCTAACGCGAGTCCGTCCGGACTTTGTCCTCCTGTCTCTCGGGTATTTGGATTACGACAAAATTATCAAAAAGACGGACAGAGAGGATCTTCTGAAACCAGGGAAAAAGGCAAGTATAGAGAGCCTTGTTCGTGATAATCCAAACGGTGCGTACGTCCCCGTGATACAACAAATGCGTCTGAAGTCTGTTTTTCACTGCTGCATCGGTCGCTCAAAACTTGCCGATATAAGCGCGACAGCGGAGCGTCTGATGCTCAAGCCCATAGAGCTGTATTCTGTCTTAGGCTGTCTGTTGTTTGGAAAGCGACTACCAGGGCAAGGAGGAGGTACAACAGGTCAGCAGAAGGGACTTGGAGTGGAGGCGCAGGACGCGTTCCCGGTCGTTTACCAAACGCTCATGGAGGATGGACCGCGGTTCATGGCTCTCAAGCTACACCAGAGACTTCTTGACTGGACAGGAGCGCCTGCAGCGAGAGAGGAACATGTCCGGGTAAATAGCTGGAGCAAACTGTGCGTGCCTATTCAAAGAATAATATTGTGTTCAGCCACTGGTTCACCCCCGAGTATGTTTCGTTACACTGCACCGTTCTTTCCGTCACCATCTTCGCCTGGTTAAGCTCTTGACTCTGCGTGTTGCATATACATTTATATATATAAACAAGGGGACAGAATGGGCCTTAATCTGCGTGCAGTTATTGCCGAGTAGAAGAGTGATGACTACGAGCTGAAGGAAACGCGCTCCCGATGCCAGTAAGTTAGCTCTGCAGCATCGGTAATCACAGTTCACAGTCGTACTCGGACATGGGAACCGCCTTGACCTGGTGTCGGCCGGCAGCTGGACAGTTATGGTTGGGTTATCCGCGTTTACTCGGTATAGTCTTTCGGGATCAGGATTGAGGACCACCATCTCGCCTTCGGTCCGCGCACAGTAGAATTGGTGTCCTTACCGTTGAGTATGGAGGCCGCGTCACATCTCCATTCGACTGGATATCCAGCTGTTTTTGCCAGGAGTCATTGCTTCTCTTCGACTGTTCGCACTCGGTCGGTGTTCAGGATTGGTCGGACCGGAACAAGTGGGTCAAGGTAATCTATGGTCGGTCTCGCAAGGAGAGAGAGCTTCGTGCCTCTGCGGCATCACTAGAGCAGATGGTGAGTCGGTCCTTTCCTCGTGATCTGAAATCAAAGCAGAAATGGAAAGTCCTCCTCATATGCGACGATGATTCACAACCTCAAGTCGTGAAATACCTTAAGGAGATCCCGCAATGGGAAAACCAGTCACCAAACTTCGCCGAGATGCACGCTCTCGATGACACGTACTCGAACGCGTACTACATGCTGTTCTTCGTTTACGTTCTTCTGCCCATCTCTTTCGTCTGCCAGCTACTCTTCAAGCTTCTGAAAAAAGCATACTTGGCCATTAAGGAAGGTAAGGCTTGCCTGTTTATTTGGAGCTTTCAGATCAAGAGGAGAGAAGAGCCAGGGTCCAACGTCTTCGGTAAAAGCCTTAGTTCTCTCTACGTGACTGCCCCTGGTATCTCTTCGAGAAGTGTCTTATTGCGTTGGATGGGCTCGATGTCGGTGGTCTTTTGTCTACTCGCCAAGCCGTCTCTCTCAGGCGGTTCAGGACAACACTTGGATTGCCGGTTAGCTTGTTTTCTTCTTGAACGCTATACACGTTTGCAATAGATGTAGGGTTGAAAAGCCTCCGCTTTGTTTTTTTGCCCTTGGAAGCCAAACGTGCCGAATCATCCTCTGACATACTTCTGCGTCCTGTTACAGATAAGTATACCGACTGTTAGCTTTACGCCACAACTTGACACGTAGCCGTTCTGTCTGCCGTGCAACACTGTCGCGACGCGCCACTATATATTTCTGTAGAGAGACTCACCGCTTGTGTTGTGAGTCCCCGTCTGGATACTGTAAGCTCCTCTCATCTCTGTCCTAGGCTCCTTCAGACACACGGATGTAGTTCAAAGCATGGTGAGGGCAGAACACGAGGAGGTGCGAGATGCAGTCGGAGACAGACACCTGACTGCCAACAGTAAATGGAAAGAGAGTCAAGGGCATCGCTGGGAGAGGGAGCCTTAGTGTTTGGAAAACACTTTTTTTTCTATAGCTGTGTTAGGAAGCTTTGCCTTGGATCTTCTCTCTTATGATCAAGTGACATGGGACCACAAGCCCTCTCCGTTATTCTCGAGCTGCTCTCGAATGCTCGCCACAGCTTCGAGGAGGTATCATTGTTCCTCCTTGGAAACTTCAGCGACAGAGAGAGAGAGAAAACGACGAAGTACTTTTTTTTTTCGTCTGCCGGGCTGCCATGCGTTAACGACCGACTTCCTTCTCTTTGCGCAGGAAGCAAGGTGTCTGTCGGAGGAGACGACATACTGTTTTCTTCGCCCTCAGAAGGCGGGGACCATAAAGATGCTGCTTCTTCGCGAGGCTTCTTTGTGTCTGCGTTCGGACGGGATGATTCTAGAGAGTGAACATCTCGGAGCCACCCCGTCTTTCACAGGGATCCAACCACCAGCGTTGTTCTCGAAGCGTCACGCTGTACGCCTTGTGGCGTGTGCGACGTCTGCCTAGACGCTTCTCGTCGTTTTCCTACTTGTTCGATAGGGCCGACAGCAAACGGCCTTCGGCGACCATGGACCGTCCAGCTCCCTCGTGTACAAATGTCTCCCGGGGTTTATCCAGCACAGCAGTGAAATGCGTTGCCTCAGAGCCCCTTTACTTCTGTTGCGCATCCGCGACTCTAGAGGTGACGTTTGTGTTCTGTTTAAGATCGTTCTGCAACCGCCTGAGGCTGTTGCGGCGCCGAAGCTCGCTCAGCTCTCTTTTGCAGCACTGGTATCGGTACGCTCTTGCGCGGTCGCCCCAATGTCCCCGTTGTGCCAGCGTTTCCGAACTGAAAGCGTTACCCCAGAGCGGAATTAAGCCTGCGGTGCTTTCGACACAAAGCTGACGTCTACGCAATGTGTGTTGTGTACATTCACGTACAATGGTGTATGATATGTGCAGATCATGTGAGCTCCTCTTCATTCACAGTGCAGTACCGTCTCAAAAGAGAAGCTCCTGTAGCTCAGTTTGGAGTTGGTGGACAACCGAGGTGTACAGAGTCGCGTGTTGGAATGCCGGAGGAACTGGGCCATTCAACCTGAAAACTTTTTCCCTCGTATATGCGCAGCGGAGAGACGAGCCTTTGTAGACACTTTCTTCCGTTCAGGCTTCGTAGATAAATCAGTGATCACCTGACCGCATACAGAGTCGGGGGGGGGCACGGCTAGCTTTACGCGCAACGGAACCCTGTCCGTCAACACACTGTCAACATCTCCGGGCAGACAACAGCGAAGAATCCGGTTCTTTCAGTTGTTCTTGCTTTCTGCAGACGATGTTCAAATGAATAAGAATGAGAAAACTGCCTCTCTTTTGTGAGCACGTGAAGAACAGGGTGTCATGACATAGTGAGAGACTCGCACAGAGAACAAGGGGCGGAAGTTCCCTTCTCGGAAGCCGACTGAAGAGAAAACAAGAGAAATGCTTTCGGGTGGAGGAGCGACGGTATGCCCTCAGCAGGGACACCACGTGGCAGCCGAGACTTCTCCAAGAGCATAAGGGTGATGCGAGCTAATAGCTTTTCTTCAAAAGAGTAGTTGACAAAAACAAGCTCAAGAAACTGGAGAAAGTACAGGATGATCAGGTAGTTTCTGCTCTTAAGAAAAAGGAGAAGGCCCCGGCTCCCGCTCGAAACAAAAGTAGGGGAGTAAAGGCGTGACCGAACAACCCCTCACCAGCTCTTTTTTTTTTCCACTGGTGATAGCCCCCACTCTGAAAAAAGACGGAAGGGGTGAATAGACTCAGCATCTTACTGTAGAGACGCTAAAAAGGGAGACTCGGGAGAGAAAAGCGCCACGGCACAAACCAAAACGAGCGACCACCACAGGTCAAGAAAGAAGAGAACGAGCTTCCTGTGGGTGACAAGGGAGACGTAAGCGAGCACAGGTCGCAGGCGTGAAACAAGCAAATTTCTGAAACAACCTTGCCAGTCCGATCAAAGCAACTAAGGACCGGTACGCCCACACGGTGCCAGTTACTGCCGGTATTCCGGCCTGAGAATAATAAACTTCTGCTTCTCTCCTACCGACTCCACCCTGCAAATCGCATGGACGATTTTCTGGAAGAAAAGGGGGAAACATCGCATCACTCCAGCAACCACCCTCTCAGAAACGAGACAGGCGCGCGCGTTCAAGAACACAGTCTTTCCCGACCACCCTACATTCACTGGCTTGACGTCCCGGTCATGTCTTATAGACCGGTGATGCGGCCTCCGTGCGACTACACAAGTATCAACAGCTTCCACAGGCATGGCATTTGGCTCATGCTTGAAGAGGAGTTATGTACGTGTTCCACGCGTAACACAAATAACACCACGAATCGGCGCCTATCGCAATCCGTCTCTGGGGAAAGCAACGCTAGCAATTTATCCATATATATGGCATCACAGCTCGCTTCGAGTCAGCTGTCTCCTTGTAATGACGCTATGATTGCTTCAATGAGCCAACTGTGTAGTGGGTACTGATATGAATCAAATGTGACTGCAAATGACAAACCTTTCTATTCTAGCTCACGCGCCCACACTTCCTTCGCATGAGTTCTTCCCAAGCCATCATCAGAAAGCACATCACGAGAACGTCATTGCATCGCGAGTCTGAGAAGTGCACGGCTGTTTAGGGCGCGTGTGGTCCGAAGCGATTTACTCACTTGTATGCGCTTGAACTCGTCGTTGTTTTCCTTGACTTTGAAAACGGTCATGAAGTTCTGAAAGACACAGAGGTCCGTCCACAGCAATCAACACAAGAGGATAGATGCATGCTTACGCGCTCACACACAGCGCTACCGCCACCGCTGAGTGCCGCGCACGGAAAGGGGAGAACAAGCGCGTCTAACTGCTTGTATCCTATGCGCATGCCAGAGGGACGCGCATGCGACTCAGGATTGACAGCATCGCCTTCTCTTCTTGCCCCCATCTCCTAACATGTCCTCAAAGAACTCCGGAGCTACCTGGCAAAGACACTGTAACCATAGCAGGCCTTGTAACAGATAGCTTCTTTCCTCAAGTGATCTCCGTCATACTGCACTACGCAGGAAACGCCGAGGAAAACTCTGCCCTGATTGCGTGCTGTCTTCATTTACCTTGACTGTCATTCTGCCCATGTTCTGCTGCATGACGCGAATGATACGACTCTTCAAATCTCCTTCAGCCGGCGCCGCCTTGCTACCACCCCCTGTACTGGGGCCGCCCTGTGCCCCGGATCCCGCTGAGCTCCGTGCTCCGGGGCCAGATGCAGACGAAGATGAACTGCTCACAGCTGTCGGTGCAGAGGAGGATGAGCTTCCCCCTGCAGTTGTCTCTGTCGTTCCACTGGAAGCTGACGCAGCACCCGCACCACCACCGCTGCCTTCACCTTCTTCACCCTGAAGAAGCAGGAAAGAATGAAAGACTACGGAAAGTGACCGAGTCAGCCCTGGTGAAAGGAGATAACAGTGCTTTCACGCTAGCATTCAGGGAACCCTTAAGGAAAGGACCCGCTGTCACGCTAATCACTCAGATCATGACGAACAGCTCCAGATCGGGACACAGGCATTCATTCTCTTGTCTGGACAGGTTTTCCAAGGAGAGGCAACGAAGGAAGTACACCATACCGTTTGTTCACTCTCTCTATGGGTACAGGAGTTCTTCCCGTCTTCACCGAGGGCCTAGTAATGACCGTCCAACTATTGCTTGGCAATAAAGAAAGCACGGATGCACGTAATTTTTCCATACTGCATATGGGCGAGTTTATATGCAAGCCAAGATGTGGGGGAGCAGAGAGTAGGCCTTCCGCACTGGCTGGCGTACTAGTTCGATGTGCGGACAACGGAAATCAAAGTCGTGAGCCTGTGCAGCGCACCGGTTAACTTAAGGGACCAAAAGAGAACAAGAGAAAGCGCAGAGGAAAAAAGCTTTGGCATCTGCTAAAAGAAGGAACGGGTGCAGCCACCCCTCCCCCTTGTGCTAAATGCGTACGAGGCCTCAAACACGCTTGAGATCAAGTATCTCAGGCGTCGATTCAGAAAGCCAGGCACCAGCGCAAAAACGCACATGCATATATACGGGTTTCATGCACCTAGTGGTACGTCTTTTCTCGTCTAGGCACACCGTCGAGCATTTACCCAGAGAAGCGTTCTGACCTGGCATCTTCACCCGTAGTCTAGCGCACTGGCACCGCTGAACACTTGCGGACAAGGGGCCCGCCCACAGAGCGATACCAGCTCACTTTACGCTAAGGCGGAGGAGACATCGCCTGCTCCGGTGGAGTCATACATATGAGACAGACACAGATACACTGGGGACCAGGCGTTCTTTTCTCGGCTGTGTGAAGATCAAACCCGCTTACTTGTTCATGGCCACACTGTGCAGTCCGGGAAAAAAGCTAACCGACACTCTTACCTCGTTATCGTCATCGGACTCGTACTGGTGTAGCTCATCATCTGCTTCGTCGTCCTTGGCTTTATCTAGGAGCGTCTTCATTTTCTGTAGATACAGCCGCCATCAGCTTGCCCGTTGAATCGACACATGTACTTTTCGGGGCTGTACCTCTAACACTACTCATAGGCCCACGCAATCCCTCTCGAGAACTATGCAAGTGTATGCGCGCAGTTTGAGAAGTAGCGAAGTCGACTAAAAACGCCAGGTGCCGCTTAGCGGTTGCTGATGGTCCCTTACGCAGAAAGTCGACTGATGCGAGACTTCCATAACATCCTTGGTCAACATCCTCTTAGGATTCTGCCCAAGTTTCGATCTGAAACCTCCACAACGAGGTATACAAATATAGATGTCTTTACATATATACAAGAGCCTGTACCTATGTCTTTGATACGTAACTGTGTTCACTGAACAAGGGACGCCAAGCTGACCTGTCCGTAGTTTGTAAGATCTGCACCATCAGCGCTGCCTCCTGCGTCTTCCTCATCGCTCCCTCCTCCCACCAGCTCTTCCGCACCCGCAGCCCCCCCAGCTCCGAAAAGATCTCCGTCTTCTCCTCCCTGTTGCTTTTGCTCTGCGGCCACGTCGTCTTCGTCATCACTTCGCTCACCCTCCTCGAAATCCCAGTCCACTTCGGCTTGCCGTAGCGACGTGACGCTTAGAGCTCTGCGGAAGTTGTAGCAAGCAATAACAACGAACTCCCCCTGAGAAAGCCTTTGCGCTTTACTCCCATATATAGACTCCCGCAACGAAAGATACACCCAAGCCATCAAGACTGTGAAGGTACAGAACAGAAAGCACACGATACACAAATGCCTAGTCGAAAACAAGAGGGGACAACCCCAGTGCGCGCAAAATAATAGCTTGGCGTGCTTCGCCTAAGGAACACCTTCGAGACAGAAACGCCAACTCCCAAGCGCACAGTACGTGAGAATCGAGAGGGAGCTTTAGGAGACGACCCGAGTAGAAAAGATGACCTACTAGCTCACAGATTCTCTCAGAAAATGAGAGAAAAGGAAAGGGCACCAAGAGAGTGAACCAGACAAGGGCGCGGCGCATCTCTCCCGTTAGTCGGCTATCGTGAATGGGATCGCCACAGCGACAACCGCGAAGAGAAAAAACGCACCGCACGCTGCACCCTACCCTAGAGAAGAAAAGCAAGCAGGCTTACGAGTCAATGTACTCATTTAGTTTCTGCTGATTTTTCTGTCGAAGACGCTTCATGCGTTTTTCCTTTTGTCTGAAGGAAGCATGCAGCCAACGCGAACTGACTTCGCAACTTACAAAAGAGGAAACGCAGCCCTGGGGGGAAGGTGTGCTGTACCCTCCTTGCATCGACACACCTCCATGCAGATGTGCATAACAGCTTCCAGAGAAAAACCTTGTTAGTGCACTATAGAGCTGATATATCTACATCACGCGCACACCTGTTTTCTTGCCGTTCTCCACAGCCATTGAACAAGTAGGTGTATGCATGCGGGAAACTCACCAGTTAGCTCTTACGCACGCATGTCCTCTGTGCTACGAGAAGACGGTAGGCAGCACCGACAAATGACATATATGAATCTACATTCCTTCCGCTAAGAAACTGTAAAACCATCTCTGCGATATAGCAAGTACGGGGGCTACGACGTATACACACGTAGACCAATCGGCCAGATACTCTCTCGCAAGGGACATGCACATGGTCATAGTGTGCGATGAGTTTCCCGAACCGTTTCAGATCGTATACGGCGTAGCTCGTACACGACGCGCTGACTCCATTGTCGGAGGCTGCCAGTCACACAACTTCCTAGCTGATCGCCTCTGTCAGCATCGACTGCCGAAGCACCGCCGCTTTTTCCATCACGAATGAGCGCGACGGCTGGAGGCTCTTGACGATTCCACACACGCACACATGATACCTTCACGCACGTAGTAAGTGAGACTGCCTGTGTAGGCGAGATGCCTTGACGGGCCACAAGCATTCCACATCAGCAGCTGATGCTTCGATGCGCCCACCTGCGCAGGCCCAAATCGTCGTTGTCCCGCTCCCCGGCTTTGTTGTCGGCCGATCCACTCGGTTTTTGCTTGGAGGTGGCACTTGTGTTTTCTTCGTCACTTTCCGCGCCGCCTCCACGGCGCAGTTGTTCTACACGGGCAGCAAGCGCTGCATCACGAGCTGCTTTCACACGGGTCTGGAACGGAACGGAAGCATACCACTCGGAAATACTCATGCAGACAACAGCTAGCCAGTAACACATACCACAGGAACGTATTGCACACGACGTAAGCCACATCCCTACATCTACACTACATGCTCAAAGGAGTGTACGGACAAAATGACAGAACAGTCCTTTCACTCAGGGCAGATACACTACTAGACATGATAAAGAACCTGCAGGTTTACCTCTCTTTCCGCGTCGTCAGCTGTCACTCGAGCTTGCATGTCACCCTTGGCCACGACGGTACGTTCGAAGTTGACCCAGCCACTGATAGGGAGAATTTCCACGAACTCCTGATTTTTGGGAAAGAAGACAAAACAACGAGATCAAAGGAGCGAAGGAAGTCTGGCAGGGCGCATGGCGGATACCTTCACTACGTACCCTAACATACCAATCAGTAGTACCCCCCCCTCGAAGCACGACAAGTCATCTCTGCTGTCAACCCGATATAGACGTCGCATGCGTCTGAAAGAGAACCGAGGACAGTACCGAAATCCACACAGCTCACACGAGTGTCACTGCTCTGCACGCTTCAACAAGCTCACAGAAGAAAAGCGAAAGGCAAAACAAAGACAGAGAGAAACACAAGTCCCACAACACCAGCTCAAAGAAAACGACCACAATCACATACGAGGCGACATACCTGCATGTGTCCCTGCCTACATGACGAGTAATACACCTCGTTTTTGAGAGTATCAGAGGCGGGAAACACAAAGAGATATGCCAGACACAAATAGGAAGGAAACGGCGGCTCGACCGAAATAGGGAGCTTCTCTGGAGCAGCATGTTCACCAAGAAAAGTACCAGCTAGGATCGAGAGAAATCTCCTATGAGGAAGCCATTTCCTCTGTGCATGCCAGAACTCAGACTTACTCACAGGTATGTCTTTCACCACAACCTCGGAACACATACGGCCACGTGTGCCATGGCATCCATGCCCGCGCCGGCCCATGCGAGATCACTCACCGGCCGCCGGGGCAGGTGCTCACAAGAAAGGCTTTATGTCGCTCTTCTTTTCTCGCTGGAACGCACAACACTGTATTCCACTTGATATGAAGAGTTCCTGTACAATGCCTCGGTGTCTATATTAGCACACAGAACAACTGCGCGAACGCAAGGACTAGAGCAGTCTCACCTTGCCCTGGACAAGAAGAAAGAAACAATCTGTGTTGACATCGGAGGGCTTTGACACAAAAACTTTCGCCATTTTACGTGGTCTAGGACCGTCCTCAGGCTTGTCTTCCCCTCCGGTCGCTGAGTTTCCCGAAGCCTCTTCCGCGATATCCGAGGAATCCCGAAGACGCCAAGGCGCCGCACTCTTTCCTTCCGTCAGCAGACGAGTGTTGTTCTCTTCTCCCGGTGGCATCTGAAAGAAAGACGAAGGAAGACTCGGGGGACAAAGTAAAGAAAACCCTTACAGTTTGCTGTGTTTATGAACAGTTGTTGGAGAAAATACAACGAAGACTAGTCCAGAGAGGGACTGGAACCACGTCGGCAGACGCACACTAGCGCCAGACGGCTTGTGCACAGCGGCGTACTCCACGCCAAACAGAACGATTTAGTCTGATAAGAAAATGAGGAGGAAGGTCTCAGATCCGACGGGCGGGTATTTGGGACCGCCGCCAACTCATACAAAGGAAAGGAACTCACAAAAAGCTAGCAAAAGAAATTACACCTGATTTCTCCTCTCAGGAGGACACATGTAGACAATGAATCGCACTCACACTCAAGGACAGCGGAATATAAAGAAACCTGGAAAACCGCGATCACGAACGTTCTCGAAAACTCAGCGAACACAGCGGGGCAACGCTTCATACACCGAGAAATGTCAGCTGATTTCATAATGACCTTCAGGTATCCAGACAGTGGTTCACTTCAAGTTAACACCTGTGCATACGAAGCCAGCCCAGTCTTCCTGGCAGTGACAGCCGATAGGACCAGGAGGAACAAGAAGTGGTAGAATGGGGAAGAACGGGACCATCAAAGGAGAGCTACTCCCAAGCCAGCGTCTACACGCACTTTACCGCTGTAGACACGTCCACTGAATGAGGTGTTCCTACCACCGGGATATCTTTTTGTATGGAAAGAGGTGTCTGAAGAGCGGAAAGCAGCTCCGGGATTCGAGCAATCAAGAGAGGCCGCCGGTTTAGCCCGCTGACCCGTAGCCGATTTCGAGACTCAGCAGCTGAACACAGGAGACCCGTACACGCGAAAAGATACCTGCAGCTTCCCGGGGCTGGTCGGAGATACTAGGAAGGCTAATCTTCTTGAAACACAGTTTTCTTCTTCGCTTTGTTTCCCCTCCGACAAAGAGCTGACGAAGACTCCTCCAGCAAATGACATAACAGTACGGTGAGAACAGCAACGTCAGAAGAGACGTGGGCTTTAGCTCCTTCTGTACGGGCTACGATTGTTTCATCACCGAAATTTTCTACACACATGAAACACGTGGACATATGCGGTCTCTATATGCCTTGGGCACGTAGCAAAACGAAGAGGCTGACGACTATCGGAACAGCACAGAGAGATACTCCATCACAAGTTACTTCCTTGTTCACTGTCGTTCATCGTAATGAAATGATATGTGGTGCCTGCAGATGCGCATCGGTTGAGTAACCCGAAGACAACGCCGTAGACACGATGACGGTGATGACCAACAAAAGATGACCGCTACGCATTCACCTGTTGCCGAACAGACGTTCAAGATTGTGATCGAGAGCACTGCAATCTGCAGAAGCACTCAAAAAAACATGCATAATGAGCACACTCCGGTGTTCCTTTGTCTGAAAGGAAAAAGGCCAGATAGAGTCTTACCGCCATCAGAAACAAGACGGTCAACTTGTTCGTCGAAGGAAGCTTCCCTGGATGACGCGACGGGTCCTTTGATACTTGGCAGCGTCGACCTCGCGAGATGTCCTGGGGCAGAGCCCTATTAAAAAAGAAGAAAACAAAAGAACCAGAAGACCTCTAACCACCCAATAATCATGCGGAGTATACTGAAGCACGCAGACAGCTGCTCAGTGTGCGAAGTGACTGCAAGAAGGAAAGAGACGGACGCGTGTTCTGGAGGACAAGACAGCTAGGAAAGCCGAGAATTGAAGTCAGTAGCACTGAGCTTCCCGACAGCGCCAGATCAGCTTCTGATGCAGGACTCACGGTGACCAACACCATGTCTTCTCGCACCATCGGGAGATCTTCGTGCAATCGGATTCAGAGAACACCCAAGCCTCGGGGACAGATGAACACTCCCCCACATCGGAATACTTGGCAATCACAGGCACGGTCAGCCCCACAGGAGGACCGGCTGGAAGTTGCAGGCGCTGTTGGAGCAGGGGGCAGCAATTCAGAAGCCTGACTATGCTGATTAGCCCCAGTTACAGACAGTTGCAGTGATTCTGAAAACACATCGCGTCATGTCGGTATCCTACGATGCACATGGCTAACGGAAGAGATGAACGAGAAAGACAGCAGGCTTCGTCTTCGCTGAATATCCTTTCTACGTCTGAATTATATCATCTCCTTCAAAACAATAGTCACCACCTCCATTTGCCCTAGTAGACTGGCAACAAATGTAACGAAATGGCAGAGCGCATACAGACAGTTTGAAGTATGATAGGTGGCACCGTTGACACAGACCCTCTCCGATGTACTCCGCCGACAACTGTGGAAATTCTCCATGCTGCCCGGTCCTCCGTGGGACTCTCCCGCTGGTCTTTGAGTCACAATCAACAGTCGTAAAAGAAAAAAGAGCAGAAAATACACACTGATAAAAAGATAAGCTACCACCCAAGTGTAGATACACAGTCCAGTTTTGTGTCACGCAGAGTGTGAGCAGTTCGTATTTTCCCGGCCAGATACAGATTTCCAGGGCGTTGGCCCCGCCTCCCTTCCCCTACGGGAAAACAGCCGTACACGGACCTGCAGAGTGAATTCACATGTATGTGTATTCCCTTATATACACCTAAATACGGCCCTGCAATAGGCGTCAGCGGAAAGTGTACCCAGGCGACAGCAGGTAAAAGAGGCAAGGCTCCTGATGAAGATTCTCCTCGACAGACAAAACGCCCACCTGCGCTACTTGTTGATTTGGTGGGACTGGCCGAATACTCCGCGAAGAGGCCGCAGGCCCTGGTGGATTCCTTAATCCAGAAAGACCCTGTTGTGTCGAGCTCGACTGGGGTTCATCACCAGTGGGACGGGATTGAGTCGACTCTGTGGCGGGCGATCGCCGAGGTATACGCGGCGTGGGACCGAGAGGGCCCCCGCCGGGGCTAGGACGGGTTGACCGGAGCATGTTGGTCGAGGTAGAGGAAAAAATCAAACCAAAACAAAGAGGAAGACGGGAAGAAAAAAAAAGAGAGAGGCCCTGGGGAGTGCTGGAATCAATTCGCAGAACAGAAGACGTTTGTAGGAAACTGTGGTAATCTTGCTAGCGACCTCGTTCTTAGGATGGAAAGGGGCTGAGTTTGGAGTGGTGTACTTTTAGGCTCCCGTACCCAATAGGAACATGTGAGCGGGCCTAGTGGTCCTACAAGACAAGATTGCTCTGCTGTGCGAGGTGGTTCTGAAGCAGGACAGGCCGACAATGAGTGTGGGGATGAACAAGGGAAAGACTGAGCTGTCTACCACCTTAGACCCAAGTCAGGAGCGGAGGCCTCTTTTCTGGTCTGAAAAACAGCCGCCGCCCAGGAAGACAGCTTCCAGAGGCGCAGGCACGACAATCCCCTGATAGTCGCAAAGAACCTCACGATAAAGACGACGAGGAATTTGGAAGAGGAAAGTCGCAACTGTGTTGTGCATACGGACCACACGAGAAAACGAATACAGGGTAGGGCCCCCGTGTAACGGATACCTAACCGCGCAGCTCCCGACTGCTTGAAGAATACGGACGCACGAGCAAGGCCTGTCGAACAGGCACCTCGCAGCAGACGAAGTAATACTATGACCGGACGAGAGAGAACACGGGGTACTGTAAACTGGACAAAAAAGCTCCGGCTATGAGCGCATGCAGAAAGAAAACGTCGGACGATGAATCCTTTCCCAAGGGAAGTGACTCCGCGGGCTTACTCCAGACGAAAACCTTCGCTGGAGAAAATCACACAGAGAAAGGACAGGTAACCGACATTTGAACTAGGCGATCAAAAGTCGCTTCACCGAGACCCCAGACTGATTCCAAGAGCTGGGATTGGCCCAGCCGCGGAAGACACATCTCGAAGGTTCAAACTTCTGGAGTGATAACGGACGGGTCTTTGGGGCACCCCGAGTGTGCACATTCACTCCTGATGGCCCTTATCACGATGCTTAACTTCCTTCAGCTAGGCTTTGTCGTATTTCCATGAGGAGAGAAGCGCATCGACATCTCCGTGGCACTGCTGCTGCACGTCGACGGCGGGTTGGAATGTGCGAGCTTCTTTTGGCTCTCCCGATTGTCTGGAGTACTGCATGCATCGCGAATGGAGGGCGGGAGCGCCCGCAGCCTTCTGGATCGACTATCTCCGAAGAGTGCCCGTCCACTCTATGCTTCCAGGTCTCCTACACCGACGTCAACCATTTCTCTACCCGACCACGGGACGTAGAGTAGTCGCGTCCTAAGTGGCTTTTTCCAGCGGAAACATGTGATTCAGTTCATCTTATGTGAATACTCGTATCTGGCTGCCATACAGGGACTACAATACGCCTCGAAACCACTTGTAAGTGTATCTCCGAACAGCGACGAGGAGTCGACTCGTTCCCTAACGGAAACGAAGAGTCGGAGCCTGGCACCGAGTCTCTGGTGCATTCGGCTGCAAGAGAGAAAACGAAGCTAGTTCGTTCTGTGGGCCGTCGGGTGTGTCCGCAGCCCCGGCCTTTCAGCTCTCCAGTGACTTGCGCTTTTCCATCCCGGACTCCGTAGGCTTTACCGGCTTTCTCGCATCACATCAGAGACTTCCCTTGCTCCGGCTCACTATAAGGAGCATTTGACTACAGCTCTCGCTCCTTCGGGTGTTTCAACTGTCTTCTGAAAGTACCGCAGTTGGCCCCTGGAGTTCACAGTACCCTTGAGCTGGTACTACATCCCGACAGAGGAGGCAGTGCCACTGGAAACATGCTTCAAGGTGTGCGGTGGGCTAGTTTCGGTGGAGAAGAACGAGCTCCAACTCTTGGGGAAGCTCTTCTGTTTCCGCCTCGGCATCTGGCTTTCGAAGCACTTTGCACACCCACTCTCTGAACCAGCACACCCAAGGATGCAGCTAGTCACTGTTCGTCCCCCCTGACGTGGAGGCGGCTCCGGACAATGCTTCCGGCAGAACAGTCTTCGATCCGATGCAACTTTGTTGCTCAAGTGTCTTCTCAAACACTCCACTTGAACCTGTCTTCGTCTCCCTCTTCTCTCTCTCCGTATAGGCCAAGCTCACACTTTTGTCCATGATTCTCTTTCTTGGTAAGCTTGCGCCTTCCACCGAAGCGTGGCAGTCCTCTCTCGGATACATCCAACAGGCTCGCACTATAAGGACCCCAGGGCGTTTTCATTTGCCAAGGATTTGACAGAAGCAGTGTTGTTACCTCCTCCGCAGTACCATCGTAAAGATGCCACTCTTCTTTCCGTTTCCTTCCAGTCTACCCTCCTCCCGCGTTTTGTCCTCGTCATTCAAAGGGACACTTCTCTTAGCTGCGGTCAGTAGTCTCTTATACTCACCATCGTTCGGCTTCGCTTCTCTGTCGTATTCCTTAGTGCCCATTTCTCCTCTCATTTTGCTTGGCCTTGTCGAACTCCCCTTCCCCCCGTTTTTCTGCTCCGAGGAAACATTACACGACGTGCCATTCCTACCCAGCTTCGGCGTGCGTTCGGCGCAGGCCTACGCAACCGGGGACAGGGGAGGATGGAATACCATGTCTGTCCTTGCTGATCAAGGACCGCAGGAGACCACTCAAGAAAAAGATATTGCCGTCTCTGGGTAAGCTCGGTCGGTGCCACTCAACATAGGTAGATGTACTGTATGTGTCTCTCCGATCCGACGTAACTAATGGGTACCATCCTTTAACCAAGTACATGTTCTTAGTGCAGTATCTGACGTACTTCGCCTCTCGAAGTGGCTCCGTCGTGCGACCGTCGCCAGATTCCCTTCTGGGTTAAGGAGACAGACATAGGTGTTTCATCTTCACTGAGATTACAACCAAGGTCCTCGCACACTCTCTTTGCCTTGGCTGAGCTCTCGTACACCGTAGTTTTTTTTCTTATCTCTCATTTTACTCGTCTACCTGCCGACCTACAGTCTGTATGTGCAGCGTCGGTGCTAGACGTACTCATCAAGACTAAGCTTTATGGACGCAACGGTTGTGTGGCACTTCGTTTACTGACGTCCGTACAACAAGACGTAGCTGCTCTTTGGATGGCCGGTGTATGTTTAAGGAGTTCCCCCTCCGTTCATCCGCGCAGACGGTAGTGATTTTCGTACTAGCTCTGCTAGGCCAGTGTTCTGTTGGGCAGGGCTACTCGCCGCTGCTGAACTATGAGCATGGGCCAGAGCTACGGGAAAGGGAACAGACGCTCTTGTGTCATCTTCTTTTCTACCCTCTTGGGGTTCTCAGGGAAGAGGGAATCCTGTGCACCCTCTTGGAGTCGAGTTTAGGCTTTTTTCCTCGCTTTGGGCTACAGAACTTCTTCTTCGGTGGAGGGGGTAGGAGCTCTCCGGCGAACACTGGGAACAAAACAGAGGACCACAACGCTGCGATGAAGACTTACACAGTACGTTGGAATAAGCAGTCGCAAGCCATGCCTGCCGCCAAGGGAGCTTCTCTCAGTTCGTATGTCGTGTTTGTAGACCCGGATGCACGTGGTACGAAGAGAGAATTGCGCGCGCTCCGTCCGTCTGTCTTCATAGGCGTGTACTGGAGCAGATATACCTGTTTGTTCAGCGACCTAGTAAGGTGGACTACGCGCCGTTTGCACGTGCGGCGGCACTTTATTCATCATGAATCCACAGATCATTTGAGTGCGCCACCATACCCAGGTTTGCTAAGTGTGAAGGCAGAAGAGAGGGACGTGAATAGAGCCCCCAAGAGCCAGATGACCGATACGAGCAACCACGAAAGCCAGCCTACACTGTTTTAGTGGTCCTCTCGCTCGGGCACTTCCCGGGAAGCAGTCGACGGTCCGTATGCGTGCAGCGGTATGAGTGATGCGGCATCGATTGTCAAAACAACGCGGACAGCTGCACATATCTGCCAGTTATTCTACAAATGTGTGCCCTGACAATGGCTCGTAAGTCATCTTCTATATACCGTGCTAGGCCCGCCACGCTCGACAACTCTTTTGCAGACACTCCGGAGAGGATGTATGTATATATCTTTCTCGCGGACTTTGACACCACTTTTGCTTTGGCGGTTTCTATTTTCTCTACTTGTGGAACGGTTGTGCTAATCGATTCAACTGTATAAGGACGTCCCAGGGTGACACGCAGACCTTGTTGTCCGTCTTCCTAACCTGTTGCCCTTGCGGCCACAGACAAGGGAAGCGAGTGCCGCAAAGCGCCGTACATCTCTGTACTCGTGCAAAGTACCTCGTGTGTCTTCAAAGACATCTATTGAGTGTTAGGCAAATGCAGCTTTCCTGTCAGTGTGTGAGCCTCTGTTTTGCGCCTCCTAGCTGACGTCGGAGAAGGAGCGGGCTGCCATCCGCGACCGTCGCCGAAGCTTCAAAGGTAGGAACCTTGTGTAAGACTGTTGTCCCATGCTATCAGTGTCCAGCTAGTACATTTCCGTTGTAAGGAGTAGGCAAACTCTGTCCAGCCTAAGCAATATAGCCGATGGTGTCCTCTCCGAGTCAGCAGACAGTGGGAGGACGATCGTTACGTCACGGAGAATCATATTTAGTACAGTGTTGAGAACACGTTAGTTTTCCCAGATACCACTCTTTGTCCGGGCCAAACTCAGAGAACAGACTGGCTTCTTTCTTCTAGCCCCAGTCCTCCCTCAACAAGCCGCCAACAGCTTCGAGATCGAACTCTTCATTCTGGACATAGCCAGCTGCGTGTATTTGTGGGTTGCGCATGCGCACGTGTTAACATAGTCATACCAATCAAGCGATACGCCGGCCCGCCTTGGACGTGTCCGAGTCCGACTGCCACAGAAACGCACACACTCTGTTCGAATCACCCTGGTGGAAGGAGGTCGGGGGATTCAGCTTATTAGACAGATATGCTAGTGTCTTCGGCGTATATGGCAGCGTGGAGGGGCAAAAGAGCCGCATCAGGGCCGATAGTTCAGTTGGATAGAATGCCCGGCTACGGACCGGGTGGTCGTGGGTTCGAATCCTGCTCGGCCTAGGACTTTGTAAATGCCGGAGCAATGGTTTAATTTCTCCGAAAGAGTCTTCGGTTCCGATGTGTCTTTTCTGGAAGCTCTTGGGTAGTGTACCTACTGCTTCGAGCCAAGTGCTCCCTCATTCGCCTTACAATGTCCAGTGCTGACAGAAAACTCACTCGTTCCGGTATCGTATCAGCGCTAGAGACTCACAAGAAATCTGCGTAGCAGCCTGCGAGGAAAAGAGTTTTCTCACCGCACTCCAGTGGGCGTTAGATATCTGTTGTGTGTCTCCGTTAGCGCCTGCGGCAAAACAATACACACGCCGGGCTCCTTACAAGCGTATTCAGGCAGCGCGTATATCCTCGATGAAGGAGTGACCTGGGCACGCTCCGAAACTACACATTATTGTGGCGGCGCAGCATTGTCCCTCTACGCTGTTCTAGCTAAGAACGAGAGCTCGCTGAAGCCCGTTATCGCTTAGCTGGGAGAACCCTCGGTTTTGTGTGTCCGACAATACTTTCACCAGGTCTAGGCGCGCATACGGTAGGTACAACCTGTTTTCGTACCTTTGGTGTCTTCTTTTTTTACCCTTAGGAGATCCGACGCTGCCCTGTTTGAACGATACCCTGCGGCGGGCCGCGCTTGGCTCAGCGCGGTACGCGGAGCTAGTAAGGAAAAACGGACAGCACACAAATGGTGCAGAAGTGCCGGAAGAACCCTTCCTCACCCCTGTCTGGATGATGCGACAAGCAGGGAGATACTTACCAGAGTTCCGGGAGCTGCGAAAGCAGCACGGTTTCCTTGAGGTAAGGACGAGAAGCTGGATTTGTTGGTGTTCCTCGTCCAACTGAGCGAGTCGATATCTCGACCAGATACGGTCACAGCACGTCAGCGTGCGTGGACAGTTACAATGCTTTAGCTATCTGAAATTCTCTCAGGACACAGCCAGGAGTACACCGTCTCCCCCCGTTTACCTTGTTTTCATTGCGGTTCACTCTATATGCTATTCTGTGCGCACGTGTATTCATCCTCTACACGTATTTCTGTCCGCCTTTGTGTGTGAAGTAGAAGAAAGAAACGCTTGGCGATGGCGCGCCAGGTCAAACCAGAGCATCGCTCGGACCGGCATTTCTCTTGTGGAGGACGCTCGTCCTCTCTGAGACAAGGCACCGACAGAAACACTGAGGGACCTCCAGAAGAAGCGTCCCACGCGAAAAGCACGGCTCTCCATCTCACTTCGACTGGATGGTCGCCCGGGACAATATCTGTCTTTCGAAACACCAGCTTGCACGGCAATTTGGTAACGGCATTACTGTTCGGCTAGCGCTTATACAGGGTTTGCTGCTGCTGTCTCTCACCAGGAAAGGTCATGGACTGGCGTGCAGTCGTTGCTTCTCGGACGTTTGCTCACGCTAATCCGTGCAGGTCTGTCGCGACCCCCTGTTGGCTGCCGAATTGACACTGCAACCCTATCGACGCTTTCCTCAGCTAGATGCCGTGATAATATTCAGCGACATCCTCGTCATACCAGAGGTAAGGACTTCTGGAAGACTTCTGATCCATTTCTTCGCGCATTGTCATTCACGTCCAAGCTGCGCGTCGAGTGAATCTCGGTGTCACTGTGAACTCCAAATCCAGCGGCTTCCGCCATGCGTGTGCTGGAGCACTCTGCTGCTGCACTGGTCTGGATTTTGCCAGTCCGCAGTTTTTGCTGCGAGCAACATGTAGCCGCGTCCGACCTCCTATGCTCGGGTGTGGGCCGCGCAGTTCGAGCATTGGACACTCTGGGGGCAGTTCACACGTGGAACTTTGCAAACTAACAGACATCAGTATATCTCGCCATGCATTGGATGAAGATCAAAAAGAACGAGTGCGCCGGTTCGTGACAGTCACCGACCGTGTACGGACACGTTTGTGTACTCGTGTAATCCATGTATGAGCCTGTCCGGAGGCTTCTCATCCCGCTGTAGGGCGTGAGGAAAACTATGCGATGCCTCACCGGAGAAGGCGACTTCTGTTTGAAGAGTACCGGAAGCGCGTAATGCTTCCAGTTGTATAACAACTTACATCAGTATAAATTAACGCAGGGAAGTACCCCCTGTGGCCGTCGCCCACCCTCGACACGGTACAGAAACATATCTTCACGTACGCCGACCCTTTCTGTGTATCTAGAGTGTGTACGCGGCCCACCAAAACAGTCTCACGCTTCGACATTTACGCGTGAAGTGATACGAAGCGCCAGGGCTGCGGTCCCGAATTGAAGAATGTGCTTGATGCAGGCGATGGGTATGAAGCTCACGATGGAGGAAGGTGTAGGACCGCAGTTTTCGTGGCGCATTGAATCTCCCGCTGACGTGGAGAAACTCGACCTGCAGCCTGATGTGGAAAAGACTCTTGGTAGGACAAACGAGTGAACGTACGCGTGTCTGCTTGTACGCGTGCGACTGTATGGCTATGGGTGACGTGGGAATGGATGGACGAGCAGGGGGTACACGCCGGTCATTGAATGAAGCATTGGAGCTGATGCTGTTCCGGCACCGTGGTCTCCTCGGATTTGTCATGTTGTCCAGTGAACAATACCTGTCTCCGGATCTACCGTGTCCAGTCCGCCTCACGCCTACCTGGCTACAAGCATTGCGATGTAACTGTTTCCAGTAGAAGTGGCTGTTCTCCGCGTAGTGCCACGTAGTAGGAGTCCCCTTGCAGCATTCGTCCCCAGAAGTATTCACCAATTTTCCATTCCGTTTTCTGAGCTATTTCACCGGGGGGTTCCGTGTACTCTGCTCTTCTACATTCTCCCCGGTTGTTTGACTCTAACTGGCAGGCCTTCTTATTCTGTTCTGCTCCCTGACGGTCAAGCTTGGAGCGTACAGTAACCGGTCTGCTGCGACGCTGCGGAGCAGACGGTTCTTTTTGTGGCCTTCTGTACTGTGTTTAGCTGATAGTTTCGAAATACACCGAGATAGCGATGTGCACAGAAGTGTCCGCTGCGCGCCTGGGGGAATGCGTCGCCAGTGATAGCCTGGCGTCTTCGTCTGCTTTGTCACGTTTACAGCCTATAACCTGAGACCTGGTCTAAACATACATACGGGTCCTCGAACCGACAAGAAGATGCGCTTATGATGACGTCCTACATACGTATGTTGTGATGCTCTCTGATTGTTGGTTGGGCTGGTTTGCAGGCTACGTCTTCGACGCAGTCCACACGACCTCTGAACGCCTGCAGAGGGCGATCCCGCTCATCGGTTTTTGCGGAGCTCCTCTAACCCTCCTCAGCTACATGGTGGAAGGAGGGGGGAGTAAAACCTGGAGAAAAGCGAAAGCCTTCTTCTACGAAAACTTGGAGACCACTCGCAGGTTGCTAGCTGCGATTGCCGATGTGTCAGTCGAGTATCTTGTACGGCAGGCAGATGCAGGGGCTCAAGTACTACAGGTAATCTCCGGGTGTCTCGGCATTTGATTGGCGGATGAGTAGCTGAGAATTTCGTGGTGCAGGCGTCTTCTCTCTAGCATTTATCTGCACGCCGTGCAGTGCACGTACCCAGGCACATCGTGTGTACTTTCGTTCGTATCAGTATATGTACCGTCAGTCTTTTTGTATCTGTACAAAGGCTGCGGATGGGAAACTAATGAGAACACTCTTCCAGTTTGGTGTACCACGTAGTCAAGGACGTGCTTAGACCCGCCGAGGCGTCGATCTCGGTTCTGCGTGCCCCCATCTCTAGAAGTTGATTGTTTGGCAAGGCACGTTCCCGAAGAAAAGGGGACAAGGTTCTTTCTGTGTATCTCTTTATCTCTATTTGTGGTTTTCTTCGTATCTCGGCAGAGGCTTGTGTAAGTGCAGCTGCCGCCGTGAGGGTGCCAGACACGCCCACTGTGATTACACGCAGGTGTCCGTGTCTCCCTGCCAGTCAGCCTCCCGTCCCTGGCTGTTCTTGCACACGCATCCGTGTTCTCTGCTTCACTGGATAGCGGAGGCTGTTTCCGTGTGACTCCGCTCTGTAGTGAAGCACTGCTCTGGCCCGTGTATTATGCGCTGATGTGTTCCGGGATTAAATCGGCTACGGTGTGAGGACGCATTCTTTTGAGCATTTCTACACTGTCGGATTTTGTTGAGAGCGTCATGCATCTCGTGTGCTGAGTGTGTCAGCTGTGCATAATGATGTACTGGTTTGTATACTCATTTTGCACCACTGTCTTCACGGCCTTGCTGCCAGGGACAGAGGAATCAGTTTTCTTGTTCGTGCGCGTCGCTTTTTTCACGTCGTCAGCACCGTCCGAAGAAATGGGAGTGGCACATTTCGGTTCTGCCTTTCACATGCGGCCAGTCGATGTATGAAATTCGTTACGCAGGTTTTCGACACAAATGCTAGTCAGTTTGCTGCCGACTTTTACGATGAAATTGGCGCCCCGATCCTAGCGTCCATTGCCCAGGTACGAACAGATAGGAGGAGCCGGGGAACAGTTTCGCAGTGGCATGCATTGACGCTGACATGTAGGCCGGGTTGTGAAGCGGCAGTTCTGCTGCTTCTACAGCTCGAGATCCGTCCGGATGACGTGGTGACAAGGGAGGCAGACCGGAGAGGCACGATTCTCCAAGGTCCGCTCCGTATCCGTGTGGCGACTCCACGTCCCTCGGACGGGTGCCGCTCTAATCGGCGCTCCGTAGAGCTTTTCCTGCGTAGCGGCTGCGAGCCTTGGACGCTTTCGCCCTGTACCTTTTTACTTTTGACAGCTCCTGGACACAGGCGAGGCTAGGAGCATTTTGATTTCATAATTGTTTGCAGCGTAAATTACAAGCTATCGTTTCGAGCCGAATTCACGTGCCGCCTGGCAGTCACCAAGCAGTGAGAAGGCGCAGCTTGTGCGCCTCATTCTCAGAGACGGATAGCGCGAACAGGGACACCATCTATTTTGATATCACATGAATGGTGTGCGTCTGCAGAAAGTTAAAAGCCGCAGACCCAACGTGGTAATGATCGCCTTTCCGAAGGACCGGCCATCACGCGTACTCGCGAGCTCCGAGTTCGACGTGATCTCTATTGGGTCTTCCGCAGAAATCAAGGCAATGAAGGAGCGGTTTTCGGGACGTGTTGCATCCGAGAACGCATCAGGGTGCCGTCATGTCCTATCGAGGAACGGGGATTGCAGCGGCGCCTGCACACCCGAAAAAGACCTAACGAACCGGTCCAAGGCACTCCAAGGCAATCTCGATCCGCAGATTCTTTACCTTGACGTGGCGACTATTAAGCGTGAAACGTCTAGAATGGTAAGGGATCCTTTACAGCTGCTTTCTTTCAAAGGTCTCCGTGTCACTTTTTGTGATACGACTGCACCTGCGCCTAAAATATGCATGAGACGCGCTCACACCTGTTTTGATGGTGGTAGCTGGCAATAACGGGGGTATCTTGGCCCAGCTCCACATTTTGAGCCACACCATCACGTGAATGGAAGTCGAGCGACGGTCGGAGGCCTAGTGTTCAGAATGCAGCTCTGCTTCACTGCACCATGTGAGGGGCGGTGCTCGCACGTCAGAATGGATTGGGACAGAAAGTAGAACCTTGGTCTTTCCTGTAGAGACACGAAATCAACTATTCCCAGTATATGCGTGCCATAGAACACTTCTGAACCCATATGTTTCGCGAGGGGGTCGGACCGACGAGTTGCCGACCTTGAGTCTGAAGAAAGTGAGGAGCTCGTTTGGGTACTCGAATGCTCCGGTCCCCTCTGATTTCGGCACAAAGAGAGGACAGGAGTTCTTGCCTCTGACTGCTCCACCCGGCTCCGTGCCGTGTCGCAAAGCCGAATGCCTCTATGCTTGAAGTGAACTAGTGTCCGGTAACAGGCATCGCAGAGGAGGGTATTTGGATTACAAAGCAGTGTGGACCAGCAGCTGCCCAACACATATCGTGCGTCTCACGACTTGCCTGCCCGCTCGCCACCGTTCACCTACAAGACTGCTTCATAAGGGGAAAAGGCGTTGCCTGCGTACTCTACGATAGCAACACGCAAATACCCGGAGTGAGAAATGCACGGTTTGAGACGCGGCTGTAGTGTACTGGTCGTCCGTCCACAAGCATTGCAGGACCTCCTACGCCACTGAAGATCTGGACTATAATCATTGCTTCTGGGGATTCTAAGAGACAACCACGTGTCGACTCTCTACCGTTTGGTTTCACTTCTGCACTTTGCTTTCACATAGAGATATCCATTTCCGAACTTGCCGTAGAGACCATTTCATCATACACGGGTCCGCCAAGATGTACGGCTGTGTACGATTCAGTGCGTTACGTGTTAGGTCTCATGTGCTTCGATTTCAGATTGAGAAGTTTGGAGTAGGAAGGCATATTGCCAACCTCGGGCACGGCATGGAACCCGAGATGAATCCAGAACACGCGAGGGCCTTCATCGAGGCGGTAAAAGATGCTTCTGCTGCGGGGATCGCGAGTCAAATCAGAAAAGGGAAGGCCTCTGGTGATCAACAAAATCTACAAAATTGTGCCAAGAGAGAGTGAAGAGACACTCTCAGTTTCGGCTAGCCCGAAGACGCGACGCACAGCGCTCCTTCGGATGCCCGTCCCTCCACGCTACGTAAAAAGAACAGAAGGCCCGTGGCTTGTGGTAACAGACAATTTCGGGCAGTTGCCGACGGCTGGGTGGGGGCTCCCTGGCCTGTGGCGCGCTCCTCTTCTTTTAGAACGACGCGGGACAACCGCAGGGACACCGCGTGGTGTCACGGTTTTGATGCCGAGTTCATGAGCAATGTCTGGATGTCTCTCTGCATGTACACACATGTGGCTGGTGCTGCCTATTCTCGGCGTCTGAACTACGGATTATCAACGCGCGATCTCACGCCTGTGTGTCGACGGTGCGAACACGTTCCTACTTCCTGCTCGTGAGCAGGCGTGCCTGGAACCAACGTTTTTCGATGTCTTCTGCAGTACTGTGGGACCCCGTAAGTATTCTGGAACGCGTAGCACGGCAACTGTCGGCTTACGCTTCATGTACCCCGATGATTACATGACGACACACCAGTCTTGCAACTTGGGTGCCTGTTGTTCGGGTCCCCAATGGGGTGCTTGGGCACTACTCTGCAGCAGGAAGTGTCGTTTTTACCAGAACCCCGTCTACCAAGATCCTCGCACCCAGTGCCCTGCTGTTCCAGCTTGGTGTATGCGAAACGGCCTCTCACCAGACTTTCAGCTCGTTTGCTGAGATCAACGGCGGCTGCACACCGGTCGCCAGCTCCTTACGAACAACACAGTGGCGCACAGTCCCGCGCTCGGCGCTGCCGTGCATAGGGTCGGCTGCTGGTACTCCAGCCGGGTTGGCTGCCTGTCATTTTGAACTTCAGTGCCTGTCGCTCTATACTGCCTCGGTTCGTTTAGCTGAAGTGATTCGCAGTCAGAACTCTATTCTATTTGCGAGCGATGCAACCACTCGGTGATAGGTCGGGCCACAGGAACCGTCACACCCGGGCGAGTCATGGAGGCTGCCACCCTCTTGCGCAGCTGCCGTACGAAGTAACGGCTAACAGCTTGTGGAACCCGTCCACCTTCGCCCGAAATCTTCACGACGTCACATTCCTTTTTGAACCCCACGGCGGCACACCGGTGAGTCTACGACCAGCGCCCCCACGAACACGTGTTGGGAAGGGGCGAAAGCCCGCTCAATGCATTCGACCCAGCTACAAACGGAGGAACGTCGGTCGCCATCTTACAACCCCCTGCTCCGTTCACGGGAGAAGCCCAGAGCATCTGACTCAACGCTGTCGCTGTGAAGGATGCGCAGCTGGCTTCGGCGGCAGCATACTTCCTCTTTGACCATATATAGATTTTTCCCAGTAACCACCCTGGACTTCCGAAATAGCCCGGCACAGCGTGGTAACGCCAATGCGGAGCACTGCATGCAAAGCACGAGGCCTAATGGGGCGTGCCCTTAGCATTAAGTGCCAGTACTTCCACCCTTAGGCTCGGATTCTCCTTTCCAGGTGGGGCTGCCTCCGGCAACTACGGCTGCCAAGTTTGCGCTACTTCATCGCCTGATCCGCTCTCGCTCGCACTTAATGTTACTGCGCGGGAAAACGAGGGACGAGGCCCCTGGTGCAATAAGAACTGCAGTCTGCGCAACGAAATTAGGCGGACCAAGCGCAACCCCGGCCCCGGGTCTCCTCCCGCGGTGCCATCTCCCTTCAGGCTACTTCGTGTCCCATCCCCCCGCACAAAAAGGGCGTGACACTCGTGACGCCCTGCCCTGCATGAGTACAATGGCAAAACCTCAGCACAGTTCACTCTGACCGCACCTTGCAAGCCCGTAGGAGTTCCTGAGTTGTGGGACTGAGAACAGGAGGACTCCTGCAACAAGATGCCAGCTGCACACGCACGTGCTGCTGCAGGAAACCGTCCTCAGATGCCCGGCACGCGAACCCCCAATTCAAAAAAAAATCCACTACCAAGCTCCGAAACTAACGGAAATCCCCCAGGTGTTGCTTGCGTGAAAGTGGTCTTATAGTAGGTGGTATGGGACGTGTCCGGTGAAAGGACACGGAAGGCGCCGCGTCTCGGCAACAGCCGGGCACGGGGTGCCAGGACCGTGGGTTAACCATCGGTCCCCGCCGGTCCGGGGTCTACGGCATGGCCGGACCGGTGGTTTTCCGGTGGTCGCATCGTTCCTCACGTAGGAACCGACACTGGGGAGAGGTAACGACACTGAGATTGAATACGGCTACGAAAAAAAAGAACGTGACCTGTGACGTGCCAGTCTGGCGTCTCACTAGAAGTTTTATGGGTTTTTTGATTGAATATCCAGATTCGACGGTTTTCCATATCGAGTGGTCCCTTTCCGATTTTCTCAGAAGAACTGTTGGCAAATCGGGTAGCTGTTTCCGGTGGCGTGATGCTTCTTGCCTGGCACGGAGAGGTGGTCTTGCATTTAAATGATGGCAGGCCGGTGCGACACGGAGTTGTCGGATAGGAACGGCAGGTTTTCCTTCTCGGACCACACCGATGACGGCAAACTTGCGGCAATGGTTGGAGTGAGGGACTCTGGCAGTCACGCTGAAGCCAGCGGGACACCTTTCAAGTCCAGGCCCTTGACGTGCTCTCCAGGCCTAGTTGGTCGGTCAAGGCTAGTTCATCGCCGGGTTTCGCTGACCGCTAAGTTAAAGGAGTTGGGTCACAAGCGTGCCCGTCGGGTTCGAAGACGTGTGACGTCAGCTGGCGCGACAAAATTAGCGGTTCTTTCGGAAGGAGACGGGGTCACGTCGTCCGAGCTTTCGACGGTCTGCTCCAGCGATTGGGAGGAGGCGGCGTCCGTCAGCCAGAATGAGGAGGAGCCACCTGTACTAAGTGCAAGTTGCAGTTCGAGCGAGACCTTGGTGCAGAGAAAGCCGGACTGTGACAACCACGTTCACGGTCCACTCCAGCACCAAGCGGAGACAATGGAGTGCAAGCTGCTTGGTTTTGGCGAGTGTCACTCCCCAGGTTGTTCGTTCGCTGAGCCTGTTGTATTTGAGGAACGAATGCCATTTCATCCTGAAGTAGAGAACAGAGAGGCTGCAACGGTGCAGTGCAGTAGGGAGGTGGCAACCGCGTCCTGTTTTCAGGACATTTGTTCTTGCTGGCCGTACCTTTGTTCAGGGTTCTGTGACTCCTGTGGATACTCAGGACAAACAGAGCGAGGCGAAGTAACACTGGGTAAGCCGTCGGCGCTCGATGTGTTCATGTTTCAAGAAGGGCTACGCTGTTGTGCCGGTTTTGGTGCTTAGGATTTGGCACATCGGCCGCGCTCTGCAGAGGCTGGTGTTCTATTCCGGCGATCTGTGCGCTTCACGCAAAAATGATGTGCTCCGAATTGTTGTGAACTCACCGTGCGGGGCCGTCCCGGGACCAGGGAAGACGGGCGGCAGCCGTGTCACAGGCCGTGCTTGGTCGTATTGTGTAATACGACAAGCAGAGGCAACTGAAGGTAGTGTGGGAAGTGGGCTTGTCGCTAACCAAGTGCAGCGGGCGGTCTCATGGAAGGGTGTTGATTCCGGTCCTCTGGAGATAACGGGTAGAAAGCGTTGTCCGTCGTGTTTTTTAGTCCAGGTTACCCGTTGCGTTGTCGCGGTCTTCCTTTTCTTCGGGCACCGGAGGCACGAGCGCCCCATTCTTTCATGTGAGGGGAAGAGATGCTGTGAAACTCAGCCGGCTGTAGTAAACGTTGTAAGAAGCGAGGCCGCGGTTTTTCAAGGATCCCTTGCGTTGCTCATGTGGTACACGACGCATACGTATATTCGTTGCCTACAAGGTAAGCTTCATGTGCGTCGTTTTTGCGTTTCTTAAGGGCTATGCTCCAGCTGGAAGTCCATATTCGACGAGCCGGGTAGATAAAGGTAATGTTGGTGGAGTGAGGGGGGGGCGGTGGGAGTAACGAAGGCAGTGTCGGGAGTGTCTGCTCGTTCGTATCTGTATGGTGTTCCTTTAGTGGCCGCTGTCAAGGAAGTCCTTGCTTCACTTGAGGGCCGAGCCGTTGTGAGCTCGCTGATCGTCATACGTTGTTTCTTTAGCAAGCCACGGGAAACCAGAGGTGTGGAAGGATTGGTGGCGCTGTCTTTTTTGAGACCCTGCGCGGATGGATCGCCTTCCACACCAGTGTGTGGCAGTCGCATACTGTGAAGTTGCTGCGAGAATTCCGGTGAAGAAGCAACGTTCGGGGAGTAGGAATCCGAGCGTTTTTTGGTGACTGGTTTCCGTAGTTGGTTCTCTCTCAGCCTGTTACGTGCCTGTTGCTACGCGCTTTTGAAACCTTTCATGATGCCGCCACTTTTCAGGTTGTGGTGCCAGTTGTGAGGTCATTCCAGGCATGCAGCAGGTGCGGCTTCTAAGATTTGGCGGTGTGTGAAGCTAGCCGTCTGCGGCTGATAGGGTGGCAGTTTTTTTTCTCCTTACGTTTCCTTGAATGTAGTAGGGACCAAGGCTCTTTCGAGCACGTGGGTTCCTTCACAAGCGAGTCAAGTGGCTGTCTAGGCGTTTATGTCGTTGCCCACGGTGTCTGGTTCCATGTCCCGTGCGACGGCGAAGTGGGGAGTCAGAATGTTCCGATGCTTACTCCGTGCAGGGTGCAACGTAGAAGCTCTAAATACGTTTTGAGGTACGTTCCCGGGCACGGGAGTCACTCTTTTCGAAAAAAGACTTTTTAACTTTCTCGATATCTGCCCTTCGCAGCAATCACGGCGAGCTGATCAGACTGGCGGAGCGGTCGGGTGATTTAGCAGGTTTTGCAACACGGTCCGCTTATACACACTTAGCACAAGGCGACAGCCAGTGTAAGCACAAAAAGGCCTGTATGAGGACAGAAGCGTATGCCCATTGTCACTAAAGTCATCTCTCGAGAGTACAGAAGCCAGCGCCTCCTGCAGTTATTACACGTCAAAGGGGACTCCTGGATAGAAGGGCGGTCTTCCTCAAGGGCCTTTTCTATACACGAGGGGCAGAGTTTCTTTCGGGCAGAGCGCGTGGGTGTAGGTTGGCGGGGATCACGCCGACGTAGCGAAGGAGAATGCCGAGCAGTGGCTGCAAGCGGGTTTTAAGATGGAGAAGCGTGGTTGGTGAGCAGGTAGGGCTAGATGACAACGACAGGCACGGTGGTGTATTGAAAAGAGCAGAGACGTAGGTTTCAAGAGCAGAGGAACCTGCCTACGGCCCGTCGTGGCGAAATTCAAAAAAGAGGACCGGGGCGGTCGACGAATTCGAGATAACATGTGGGCGGGGAAGTGCTCTGTAGAGCACCTCAGAGGCTAGCTGGAGGAAGTGCTTACCTGGGTGTCTCATCGGCACGTCGGTTGCAAGGGACACTCACACGGCTGGCACGGATAGTTGGCCATTTGTTTGATGGCTCTGAGAACCGCGCTAGGCGTGAACGGTGCCACGGTCTCGGGAAGGTTCGAGGTAACAGCTGTGCATTAAGAAGTCTTCGCAGCTTAAGTTGGATGTGACGCAGACGAGAAAGCGGTGATGTGCTGGGCGTCCTATTTTGCTAAGTAAAGGGGAAACCCTCTCTCTCAAAGATAGATCGAAGGGTAGCGCACGCGGCTGAGTCACAACAGCGCACGTAGGGGCACCACGGTGTCACGGTGAAGCAGGCGACGGCCTTCGACGAGGGGAGCACAGCGGTACAACCGCGGCAGACTGCGGTAGCTTGCATCCGGGCCTTATTCTGGTGAAGCTGAATTCTCAGTTACTTACCTGGGGCCGACTGCGGCCCGTGTGTCCTCTGTTCTCCCTCAGCCGGGACCTGGTTCAGATGGCAGCTGTGTCGCAGGCTTCAGCGCAAGCACGTCGAGCCGAGTAGACCTCTTTCGTTTGTCTGTGGCTACGACTATCACTGGGGGATGACATGGGAACAGTAGCGGCCGCTCGGAAATCTCAGTTTGAAGTTAGGAGGTGCGCTTCTTTTTCCAACTGACCGTGTTACCTTGCCAGCGCAGCGGAGTCGTGAAGCACTAGCTACTCGAGTCGCGTGAGCTCCGCTTTTGAACTAGAAGTGGACCGCGTCAGTTTACCACGGTGAGAGATCGACGGCCTTCCCTTGACTCCGCAGCAACGGGAGTCGCAATTCTTTTTGCATGCCTCGTTGGCATTCGTGGATGGGTAAAGCGAAAGTCGTGGGTTCTGAAGCAGTACCGTGTCTACGCTACGGGTGAGCATCAGGGATGTTCAACCTATTCAGCGAGCCGAGTAAGAACTCGGCTCGGTCACACCCATCAAGAAAGTTCGTAGATCATCATTGATAATCGTGGGCCTATTTCGAGAATTGTGACCTTCAAGTCCCCGAGTTTTCGTGTACCGCGTCTGCGGAAGCTTAAGCATATGCCGGCGATACGGACGAAGCAGGGGTGCGAAGTGTCAGAAGGACTCTAAAAAAAGGAGTTTGAGAAGTAGTGTGTCTGGCGGACAGCTTGCCGTAAACGGTCCGACAGCAGCTGTCGCTCTGCACCGTGTGTGCTATTTCTCGGCAAACATCGAGGGGCCGCGATTGTACACGCTCAACGGGGCCTCTTGTTGTCGGCTTACTTTCTGAAAGCCTGCTTGCCACGGGCTAGCTACGGCTTCCAGTCTTGTTCGGAGCAGCTCCTGCGTGGTCGGGTGGCCCACTTTCTGGCTCTCGACTCCTCCCATAATTCTTCGTCGGTGTTAGCAATTCTCTGTCGGCGAATTAGAGTTGCATCTTAGCTTTTAACGGGACAGCGACCGAGGTGACATCGGCCCGATGATTCAACTTGTCTTTCACCTCTTTTGTTGATCTTTGGTGCGACTGTCCGTGCTTCTTGCGTCGAGTAGACGAGCGTGGACGTAGGAAGAGCCAGCTACTCCGGTGTCCCCAGCTGTCGCGGCCAGCCATCGACCGTCCGGTGCGTACATCGTTAGTTCTACAGCTCGATGCGCCCAGCTCGCTAGTCTGTTAGTTTCTATGTGAGCTCGTGTACAAGGGTTCGTCATAGGGCTTTTTGTTCTATTTAGTCGTTTTTTTGTTTTTTGTAAGCTTTGAGGGCAGCTAACAGCTGTAGGTGAATCCGACCTAGTTATTTCGTTGCTCGTGTCGGGGGCGTGCTTGACAGGTATCACTTAGAAAAAGGCCATCTGAGCTAGGGCAGAATAAGTTGCTCTTCGTGCTTGTTTTACAGATCTGTCGTGATAATGCTTTCTTTTCTGGGAGCCCTGGGTAGTTGAAGCGAAAACTTCAGTTGCGGAGTGCAGTAGTGCCAGCGTGCCTGTTTCTGTCGAGAACAGTCACGGTCCTTGACTTGCTTCGGGCTATTATGTCGGGCTGTTCGGCACGGATAAGCGAAGTCAGCCCGCTCTGATTTTCCTTGCCTGCAGTTTGCATAGGGCGTCTTGGATGAAGTAACGGGTGCCCCCGTCGTAATTCTCGCGCGCCGGGTCGATGCAAGCTAGCTCACACTTTTCGTGTAACACATGTTGCTCTGGTTCATAAACGTCCCGCGCCTTCAACTACAGCGGCTTGTTCCAACTTTTGGAACGCCAGGGGCTCTGCCGTGTGCGTCACGCCCCCTCGAAGACTCTCCGTCGTTTTGCAGGTGAGAGCCCGGCCACGCATCCCCACTCCCATTTCCTCGTCCGCACACAGGAAGGCGCATATATACGGGCAGGAGATTGCTTTTCCGTCCTGGACAGCCCTCTTGAGGGTTTATGTTTGGTATCAGTTGCGTGAAGCGGTGCTGACAAGCGAAATCTTTCAACTGACTTGTGATCCCCGTTTTCTCAGAAGCCACGCCTGCCCGCTTCCTCAGCTCTTCGGTGAGTAGGCTCGCCGTTGGTAAGCCTGTTGCTGTTCGCTCTCCGCCACCACTGCAGGGGAGCAGGCACGCGGGTATGTGGTGACTTTTTCCTGTTTACAGAGTTGTGGCGCTGCGCGGGAACTAATCAATCTTCCTGCATCTGACGTTTCGGCTTCGCCAGCATGAAGCAGCAAGCATCGAGTCCCGAGGGCGCCCTTTTCATTCCATCTGCGACAAGATGTAACGTCGTTCCGGCGGGGGCGCAGCGAGCGCACGTACTCTCTCAAGCGAAGAGTACCTTCGTACAAGCAGGGGTATTCGGAGATCGAGGTTCCAAGCAGATGGTGGCTCAGCGCCTTACGCAGACAGCTCACCTCTGTGATGTTAGCTCCGTGGCGGGGGGACGACTCGCAAGCACTTACAGCTGTAGCATCGTTGATCAGCAGCATGCCTCCACAGCAGAAGTGTCGTCGGTATCTACGACAGCGTCCAGCACATCGCTCCGGACTCTGATGGATGCGCCGAAGACTTTGTCTAGCAGCACACAATCATCCCAAAGTCGGCAAGAAAAACCTCTTCAACAACCCCAACAGCTGGCCAGGGGTTTCGTCGTGCCTCCTTCCACTCCCTCTCAGAAAGGGGCGGTTGCGCTGCAGGCGTCCCCACAGGTCGCGTCGCCTGCATCAGTGGCGACAGTAAGGCAAGTGGATCAAGGCACCTGCGAAAGTGTTGACAGCCGTTTTTCCATTCCTCAGCCGAAGAGCCCGAAGGCGGTGAAGGTACACTCTAATGCTGACGAGGGGTCAACTGGGGGGGACGCACAACAGATGCCGCGGCGGATGCCTATCCCAGGAGTGCCGATTCCACCCGAGAACACGCTGATCATCCTAGACTACGATGATACCCTGCTACCAACTAACTGGGCGGCTGTACAAAACCGCGTCGCACTCAACGACCCCGTGCCGCCGGAGCTGCTCGCTCCTCTCGCAGAACTGAGTGACATAGCAATCCAAACAATAGACGCCTGCTTACGGGCAGCAATGGTCGTAATCGTGACGAACGCGAGTGTGGAGTGGGTGAGCCGGTCTGGTGAGAAGTTTATTCCAGACATTCTCCGGCACGTGCAGAGCCAGGGCATCGAAATTATATCTGCGCGAGACCGGCTACAGAGCACTGGCCTGCCTCAACGGCGGTGGAAGACCAGAGTTTTCGAGGAGATCATCAACGATGTTTTCGGAGACCGCCTCCGCGATGGAACCGAGTGCAGCGTGATCTCTATAGGCGACGGAGATGGCGAGCGAGAGGCATGTTTAGAAATGTGCCGCACTCTAGGCGTGAGTGAGTGGTTTTTCAAATCTCTCAAACTGCTCGCTCAGCCGACCTGTAGCCAACTGATCTCTGAACACATGCTTATCCAACAGGCATTCACCGATATCATGAAAGTTCGTCAGTCGCTCGACATGGCCATTTTGGACTACAAGAACAACAGCGGAGAACAGGCCACCCCCCCTGGTCAGCAACAGTCGAGCGCTCTCTCGTCGCCGTGCACAAATGGGTCTCCTGCGGCCCGGCCGCTCCCGCTGACTCCACCCTCGGTTGCCGCTGGCATGTTAGCGACACCAAACGTCGGTGGGGCTGCCGGCGCTACCACCCTCGGTTCCCTTCACCGAGCTCCGTCTGTATGTACCAGCGCGGGCCGGCCTTCGTCTGGAACTACTGTGGTGACACCCCCAGGAAGCCGGCTAGGAGGAGAGACTACAGATGTGGAGGCGACTTGGAATCGCGGATCTTCAGCAACACTGTGTCAAAAGCACACAGTTTTAAAGGCAGCTGAACCTCTTCCCAACACCGACGCGTTTGTAGATCTTATTAGCGACCAGCTGAAGTCGCAGCACGAGCCGACTATGGGTGCCGCAGTTTCGATGACACTGCCGCGGAGCAACACGTTCACGTCTGGCGGCAGCACGCTGGCAGAAAAAGTGAAGTTATTACGCCGGTGAGATTCAGAGGGGTGCCTGCACATTGGGTTTTGTCTTAGAGAAACAGCGTAGTTGCGTGGCAGGCGAGCAACAGGGTCAGGATACTACCCCGGGAAGCTGGCAAGGTTTTTTCGTGTCAAGTGCAAGATTGTTGTGTGGCGTCGCTCGCCGTTGCGGAGGGCGGTGTAAGAAATTTGAGTCGGGCGAGTCTAGTGTATTTTTGGGACTGGGACAGCAGCATAAGCAAGGAGCGCCCAGCCAGCCAGTAAGCGGGTGACGCGAAGCGGCTGGCCGGTGTGAAGACGCAAGCTCATGTCGTGCTCATCAAAATATAGGCAGGTTCTGCTTACCGACAGACGCCTGACTTCTTTGGAAGCAGCAGTTTCGTGGGGCGCGGATAGTTCCGGTTATTCAATGCAGCTCCGTGGAGGCCACTTTGTACTACGGAAACTAAGATGGTTAAGCTCTCGGTGACACAGTACGGTACTTTTTTTTCGGAGCTGCACTGTCGTACTCCTTGAGTAAGACTGTGACTTGTGGGTTTCACGGCTGCACGGACCATTGCACAGGTCCTCGTCTTCAATTCCTGATTGTTCAGGTAGGTTGTACGGACGGATCCGCAGTTTGTTCAACAGCGGAGAGGCCGACGTTTCGAAATGCAGCACCGTCATCGTTTTTTAAGGCAATCCCACGTGTCATCCATCCTTAGTTTTTTCATTCTGTCGTGGCAACTTTTTTCCCTTCGTTTTTTATGGTCGTTAGAGGGTGAAAGCCTCTATATGCGAACTGTTCGTGGCCGCTTTGACACAGCCGTTTGGCAGGACCCAGAGCTAAACAACCAAGCAGCCTGCTTGGAGAACGGCGACCTCGATGCACTTTCTAAATACCATCCCCCGGTCTTGGGTTTTGCCTACGGACCGTTCGGAGATCTTCTAAGAGCCTTGGTAACGAGGTGCCATCCTTTGTCCGCCATGGACAAGAAGCACCAGGGAGGGAGGTACGGACCGTGAGACTTCCATCATATTGAGGGTTACCGACCACACCATCTCGCAGCGCGCCATGTCCTGAGCTCACCGGCGTGAATCAAAACACCGTCTTTCTACGGCAAGGTGCCGTAGTCCTGCAATCGTAACGAGTAAAGCATAGGGCCTGCACCCGCATGGGTCTGACCGGTCTGAGTCCGCCTCTTTATAGAAAGTAATTTGAGACAAGTCACGCCTTAACGCGGTTACTCTGTTCATCGGTTGACCGGAGCCTAGCGGGGAGCTATAGAGTACACACCAGTCTCGTTATCGCGTCGTGCCGTACTCGATGGCAGTCAAGACAACTTGCGCCACCTGTGTGGCCATTGCCACGTAGGGGCGGAAGTCAAGGCAACAGTTAGTGCTGCAGGGTAACGCTGTAACTTTCTTCAGGAAGAGCTGTGGAGCCAACAGCTCTACAACAGAATGTGAGGGCACCTGATAACTAGAACTCGTCAAGTGGAAAATATGGGCACTGAGGGAGAAACGTTCGGTCTGTCGTCGGATTCGTCGGCGCTACTGGCAATGAACAGCTCGTCCCGAGACGTCGTCACCTTTGATACAAAAGAATGTTTAGTAGCCCCGCCGATTACGCCTCAACCTCCTAGGACCATGTGGTCGAAGTTGCGGTGAAGGCGGGGGGGGAACCTAAACCCGTACTGAAGACCGGTGAAGCTCCCCTCCCCGAATAATCCAGGTATCGAGGCGGCCAGTTTTCTCTCTTCGTGCCCGAGAGTACGAGCCAATAGCATCCTCCTGTCAAAAGACAGACGAAGAGGCCTGCCAAGCGGAATCCTGACGGCCATGACTAGTCGCGCCGGAAACTGAGCATGTATGTGTATGCCTTTGTGTAAGAAAAAAAGCGGAGTGCTGGAGCTAGACGGGGCTTGTTTCAGACAGGCTCCTCAGCACCCTTCATACAGAGGCGCTGAGTGTCATGAGACAACGGCTTGCGCATATCAAGTGCATCTTCATCCCCACAATAGTACCCTACTTCCCTTTTCCACACGCGATACCCTAGCTTTCTGTAGAACTTCACAGCTACCTCATTGGACACACGCACGTACAAATCCACGTAATAGCACTTGAATTTCTCCTCTGAGACCGACTCCAAGTAGGACATGAGTTGCTGTGCCAAGCCGCACTTGCGGAATTCCGGGGCCACCGAGAGAGCAGTGACATGCCCGTGCCAGTCCATTCCAGCGCCTTCGACCTTCCCTGAACCCACACCCGCAACCCACATCACACGCTCCGCTCGTCGCGAGGAATTCCTTGGGTACCGCGTACTAACTTCTCCTCCTCTCTACTTGACCGTGAGCTGTCAGGGGACAGCAATGTCTCATCCACTTGGCAGCGAAAAGTTGTCAGACTAAACGACATGAAATGACCACCGCAAAGCAAGCTGTGGAGCTAAGAAACACGCCTGTCTCCTAGGGGTTGCACTACAACGACCATAAATACATCTGAGTAACACAGAAATCATGGACACACGCAGGTACCTCTGTTCGGGAGATGCGTTTTACAAGTGATCTGCATACGGAAGCAGAAAGTTACTTGACTTACCTATGATATATCCTGCCAGCGTTCCATCCGCGGCATCTGCGACAACGCAGAGCTCAGGCCAATTGGTGAGATAACGCAAGTAAAAGCTCTGTACAAAAGTCTCAGTGAAGCTGTCCAGGTTGACGGAATTAAACTTGTAGAGGTCGGTGGCAGTCATAGGCCGAAGAGAAGTCATCTCGTCGAGCTAGTAGGCGGATCGAGTGTGGCGGTGTCTGCTTTTCTTGGACCCTCAGCCTTGGAGAAACGACTACGCCCGACGTGGCTTGCCACTGTGGAGAAAGATCCAGAAGTGGCAATGCTTGAGCAAAGCTAGTCGAGGAAGGATTGCGCACCGCGGACTGTTGGACAGTGCAGCGTGCGTGAATTTCATGAAGCTGTAAGGAAGCTGGTGACTCCGTAGAACAAATGCCCAGGAAAGTGTACCAGAAGAGAATTCACACGACGGCCTCGTGTTCGCCCTGCTCCGGGCCAGATAAGCAGCTTTTCAGCCTTGGCTTAAGAGCAACAAGGAGGGTGAGAAGACCGCTCGAAGACGGAAGACGAAGGGGAACAAAATATGACACTGAGGTACGGACCAAATAAAGTGTCAGCGGAAGTCCCACTATTTCGGACGTTTCGTCCTGAAAGAGCTTTCTGCTTAAGACAAAGGATGTGACAACAGCCTGGGAAAGTCAACAACTACGGGAAACAAAGGAGAAGTTATCCATGAAAGACTGATAAACTAGAAGCAGTGTGTAGCCCCAGTAGGACTGTTGGGAGTGAGACTAGAAACAGCTCGTCTTTTCGTCAACTCACGGACTACGACACGCTTCAGATACAAGACTGTTGAAGTTTCGGAACAGATGGTGCCTCGATTCCCAAGTAGGGGGAAAACGAAGTAACGCCCAACATACAACTTAGAGCCGGAAGACTGCCCGACCGGGAGCTGTCTCCTTTTTTTCGGTTCTCTCCGAAAAGACATCTAGGGAAGAGTGAAGCTGATTTTACGCCGGAAAAACACGTTCGTAAAGCAAAACAGGTTCGGGCAGCGCGAGACCATGCGGTCTCAGATGCACCGGGATTTCCCGTGACCAGGGGAGCAGTCGCATGTGCATGCTGCTTAGCCTGACTTACCAGTCACCGCTCAGTTTCGCCCAGAAAAGTGTTTATACCACTTGTTTCGCCAGCGTTCAAAAAGCCAGCCGGGAACGCCGCTCACCACGGAGGAGTCTGCCAAAGTGCAGGTTTCCTTTCTCATTGCTTGTCCGATTGACATATTTGATCATGGGTTCTACATAATGACAGCACTCACCAGATCTGGGTGGGGTTGGTCGCTGGGGAGAAACGCTTCTCGTGAGGCGCTGCGCGTGTCTTGATTCCGGGGAGTCTTGCGCAGAATTCCCCCGTCACAGGCGAGCCTGTGCCCTGTTCTCTGCTCCACATACACTCCGGGAGTTCTGCCGTGGCGGCTGCAAGCTTTTCTCGAGAAAGCGCACGGCCTGACACTGTTGAGGGCAACGGCTGTTCGCCATGCTTTTTGAGCGGGGGGTGAGCATCTCTATCGAGAGGAAGGAAAGGACGAACAAGGAGCTCTTTTGTTTTAGCAGTCGCGTGAACTTTCTTAGCTGTTTGTATGGACCGCCATGCTATTCGAAGGGACACTGTGCGATGCATACTCTCTCCCTGCAACGCTCACGCGTGCGGGGGCCGGCTCTGCTAAAGTCGGGGGATCCCTTTCTTTCTGTTGATATTGTAGACTGGTTAAACACTTCCTTGGTGATCTCTGACACAGTAAAGGGCCGACTTCTTCGTTGTCTTGCGTGGGTGGTATCTCCTTCTCCGGTATTCCCCTCCCTCTTTCTCTCGCCCGGCGGCTTTCTCCCTCCACTTGCTCGCTACTCAATTTGTTTCCGGCGAGGCGACAACCGACCTCTTACTTTTTTGAATAAGATACAGGTCCGCTGTCTTTCCGCCACACGCCACTGTGCAGTTGGCAGCTGAGTCGTATGGCGACCTCGAGTCCGGCCGCCTTTTTCCTCCCTCCCGAGTCATAAGCATTCAAATGGAATCCTATCCGTCATCCATGTCCCGGAGGAGCCGGTCGGATTCACCCTCTTCATCCTTAAGTCCCCGTCGACGAGTGTCTGGCGACGTCGAGGAGGGAGTTCGCGTAGAGAAAGAGTCGCGGGGGGGAAGGAGTCCTCGGGACGGCCACATGCAAAGCCGGAGCCGCGAGGGCTCACTTGATAGGCAGGACGAGGGGGAGGGGGACAGGGACAATACAGCCAGCCGATGTGAGGAACTTCAGTTAATCCCACATAAACCACCTCCTCAGGGTTCAATATCGTTGTGTACTCAGACGCTCCCTGTGTGCAGAAAACAGTTCTGCCGTGTTGTTTGTTCCTGTGACCGCTAGTTAGCAAATATGCTGCGATAAGAATGGCTGTATCGTATAAATTTGACTGCAGTGCGTAATATAAGAAAGGAGCCCTTTGCCAGTGTCCTGACTTCCTCAGACCAAGCGGGAAGGTCAGCTTTCTGCTCGCGGACCGACAAAACACAGTGGTGACTACGCCGGTATGCTATACTTCCCTCCAACTCGTAGATCGCTCCCCTAGCATCCTGATGTGTGCTTTCTTGACAGGGTCTTTTGGCGACGAAGACGGGAAAGAAGGGGATGAGGAAGACGTGGCCGGTCTTAAGGAAAAGTACACATCCAGCCTCTCTCTCAATGCTACCGGGACAACCAGAGCCGCCCATCGTCGGCAGCCTCCCATGACCGTGGAGACGTTCTACACCCCGCAAACTGAGGAAGACGACGGAGGGAGAGCAGAAAAAAGAAATGGATTCTTGGACATCTATTGTAAGCTGAACTACTTGAGAACGCACGAAAGGAAATTCGGGACCCTTAACCACGCCGACCGCCGACAGGAAATTGAGGAGTTAGAGAAAGATGTAAAAGAACTGAAGAAACGTCTTCTGACTGAGAAGAAGACTCGGGGAGAAGCTCCTCAGCAGGGCTGGGGGGCGAAGAGCACGAAGGCTACAGAGATGCAACTAGCTTTAAAAACGAAAAGACTAGCAAGTATGAAGGCGAAGAGATGCAGAGATCTTCGAGATGATCTCAACCTGCTTCTAAGGACACTCGGAGACGAACTTGGTGCCATCTACCCTTACAATGAGAGCTTAGAACGTATGAGTCAACGCTTAGATCAGTTCTCGTGGAAAGCTCCGACCTGGATTGCTTATCGGCCTCTACTTCTACAAACGCATAAGAACGGATTCTATGATAAGTGGGTAGCGTCCGGGTGTCCTCAACCTCCTCATAGCCTTCACATGAAGCAGGCGAGTCGAGAGCAAAGAGGAGGAGACACACAGGAGCAAAGACAACCCCAGGAAGAAGATACGATGGCAGAGGGGGGGCCTGAGGAGCCGGGGCTGGAAGGAACCAGCGCGGGTAGCCGCCGGCGTCCTGGCGAGGGCTTCGAGCAATGCCCCTCCTCGTCAGCAGGAGAATTTGAACCCTTTCTAGGTGTGTGTTTTGACAGGCCGGCGGATTATACTACTGGTCTTCGGGGGACCGAACATGCGCTAAATCTATAAACACATCCCGAAACCGAGCATACGCATGTATAACGGAAAGCGTGATTTCCAGTGACTTCTTACATGCCGGATTTGAGAGAGGGTGTTTGCTACAACAAGAGGGCACCAAAAGACAGAGTGTATCAGCACCGCGTAGCAGAGGGGTGCCACACACAACCGCCTTTGGGGGCTGCAACGTCGCCTGGCTGAGGGAAATATGTTCTTGTTCTTGAGGGCCGGTGGTCTCCAAGGCTGCCGCGCATGCGGCGTTCTGAGCTTCGAGTGTTTGTTTTGTCTCCATGTCTAAGGTTGCTTTTCTGCTCTCTATTTGCTAGCCACAAAACAGACGTAGGGGTGGCATGTACGGGTGCTTGAAACTTGGAGTCCGCGCACCCTTTCGTATGTTCCGTCCCTTTCACTCTAGCTTGGAGCTGTCCGCCTGTTTCTGTTGGTACCTGCTCTGTAATGTTCACTTGAATAGTGGAATCATTCTCTAGTTGGGGTGCCTTTGTTTGCCTGGCCAAATTTTGTCGTTCAGAAGAAGAGTCTCTTCCGGGGGACTGGCAATATCCTCCTGAAGAAGGAAACAGCTGGTCAGCAGAGGGGGCGGCTCTTCGTGTTGAAGAAAAGGCGGCGACTGCTTCGGTGAGTGTCCCTTTCTCCTTGCACTTGCCAATGTGAATGCTTTCGAGTAACGGGTTCGTTCGGATCGGACAGTAGTTAGGTCTCTTTACCTGTCCATGCGAATATTGCTGGCCTTCTGTTTGCGCAGAGAAAGGAGTCGGCGGAAACTTCCCCCGGCGAGGGTTTATCTGAAGAGGTGCTTCGCATCATGGAAGCGAAGAAACGAGCCGCCATGGCCAAGAGAGAAGCCCGTCTGGAGAAGCAACGACAGGCGGCAGCCGCAGGGAGGCAGTGTGACTGACTTCGTAATGGGGTACCAGCTTGGTCTGTTTTTGTTAGGAATGTTGAGTGGGCATCATGAATCACTGGTATTCACATACGATGAAGCGCCCAAAACACCGCTGGAAAGTGTCAAGGTTTTGGAAGAACGCAAGCGACAGGTGGGCCCTGTTCAGCACTGTGGGGGGTAGTTTTGATGGGCAGTCCACATTCTTTCGCTGTTGCAGTGCCCTGATTACGGTAAAGCACGCAGGCCTTCCTTTCCACACGGGAGGTCGACAAACGCGCGCTCACACCACTGCAAGCACGGCGCGGGAGACGTTGTTTGGGTTCGATACCAATGAACACGGTAGAAGAGAGTTATAGCTAGGTTTGCGTTTCACATGAGTCTCTCGAGAAAGACGGTTGTACTTGTCTGTACTCGTTGGCTTGTGAAAGGGGGCTTGTACCTATAAGTCAGCTTATGGGGAGAAGGGCGTTAAGGCTTTGCGTGTCTTTTTGTCTGAAAACATGTTTGCGTTGTTGCCGCGCTTGTTGCGATTCTTGCGGGATCTAGCGTGCCGGTACGGCTCGAGAGCATTCTCCCTGTTCTCGTTTCTCATTCACAGATGATTTCCGCACAGCTCACATGTTGAGAAAAAATACTTCTTACGTGGTGCAAGCATCTTGCTTCTCTTGCCGCAAGTCTAATGAGTCATTAGCAAAAAAGTGAAGAGGCAAAACTTAGGTGTGTTAGTCTTCGGACAGCATCCACCGGGGCACGAACACTCGTCGCCAAGTCCAACGCCTGTGTTCTTGCGGTGCCTGCCAGCAACAAGCAAACATGCTGCCCTGCAATTTCGTTGAGTGGGTGGACACCTTTCTCTGAAGACGATTGATGGCGGGTCTAGTAAGCAATCAAAAGCCCAGGCCTGTTGACCGGACGGTACTGCAAGACACAGTTTCCAGAAATCTTTACTTTCTAGCTATCCATTCTAGAAGCTCGACCTCCTGTCACGGCAGAAGGCAAGCTGCTTCTTGAGTGCAGCCGGGTTCGGCGAGGGGGTGGCCCTAGATGTAGCAGGTGTCCGATATATACAGAGATGCAGAAGGACACGAGGTTACTGCTTGGCGCCAACGGACATGAAGCGGCTCTACACGAGCTCGCTTCGGCCGGCACGGTCCGCTTTTTGGTCAGAGCGATTGCACACACGACTACGGAGCCTAATCCCCCTGGTAACCCACAGAACAGTTACGGACAGGTGGGGCATGTAGGCCTAATGTTATCAGAACTTGGGGCCATTCAGCTTAGCCCTCCCCTGCAGCTCACGGGTTCTGAGGACTGCACCGACGTGGCAAGCTGACGAAGGACCGGACCTCTCGTAGAGCAATTGGATACTTCTTAGAACAACACATCTGGTGCAGGTGACTGTTTAAACGCTCCGTGTGTTCCCCCAAACGATCACGTTGACTGATGCTCACACTTGTTTATTACATGGAAGTTCTGGCCACGATAACGGTGTGTTACCGTACGTGCTCGGAAGCTAACCCCCACATTAGTGATAACGTTCGCTGTCACCCACGCCCCAGCGCGTCAAGTCTCTCTGGGCGCTTTCTTACACGAGCATTTCCAACGAAGGAGGGGTCATGGCCTCTTCCATACTTCTGTTTTCATGTCCTTGGACTCGACCCGCCCCCCGGTCCACACAGGTCCAGCCCGTGCTAAGCCCGGTGTACTTCGGGCGAAGTCTGCACTGTTACACCAGTTGCGACAATGATATCCTACTTCTGGCCGCAGGAAGCGACAAGCACTTCAACTGGCGGATTCCTTCCATCTGCGCAGTCCCGCTTAACACTACGAACCCTTCTGCCCTGGCATATTGCCTTTACCCCGTCAGCCGAGATGGTGTACTGGTTTGGCTGTGACAGTGGCAGCAAACAGATCTTCTCGACTCGAGCTCCCCGGAATGTAAGCTACGATAGTGCGTGGCGGCTGAGATCAAGAATAGCACGAAGATAAGAGTTGAGCAAGCATGCACTGGTGCGATGAAGGGATACATGCGCAGTTCGTAACTACGCGAGGAATACGCAGACCGGGAGGGGGAGGGAGTTGGCACTGGACACGCATGGCAAGAGATGTTTCAGTTACACTCTGATAACCTTTAAAAGCCATCTGTTCCGTTCGCTGCGCGTACAGCTTCACGGATCAAAAACTCCTTTGGGAAATGAACATCGTTAGCAGCTCGCTAGTCTACGGGGCGCGCTCAACACAAACTTCACTTCATATCGAGCTAAATCCTGGCGGACGAACTCTCCACCAAAGCACCAGCGCCAAAAAGACCGGAATGGCATCTGCATCCGCAATATAGCAACAGACAGCGTCAACGGGCACACTAAACCACGTTAGTCGTCTGCTAGGCCCGTACCCCGGTTTACATGATTGGGAGTGCATGACGGTACAAAGCATGCATACTGTCCTCCATCCCCTTCCCCCGCGCCATATCAAGAAATACTTCATTCTTCATCATCCGCAATCCTTGGAGCCAGATAGAAGGAAAGTGTACTGTTTGAAGTGGTCTCATCGTCATCCATTTTTACATCTGGAGTTCTCTCTCTTCCCTTCCTCCTTTCTTTGTCCGCTTGTAACCGGAGCCGGAAGGTGATCTGCATAGGCAGGCCATGGCTGCAGCCAATCTCGACGTACTCCCCCAAAACAGCCCCCTTAAGAAACATGTTCAAATAACGAGCAGCAAACTCATGCTCTGTTGGAGAAGTGCAAACAAGGTTCTGAAGACAGCACAGAAATACAGCGGGGCTCGCACTTTGGTTCGCCCAAGGTTCTACTTGCTGTACTTACACACCCCATTACGAATCTCCGAATACCGTTAAACAAGACAAAAAAGCAGAAGTGACACCCCCACAACAGCCGAACAAGCAACCGGGATGACTGGACAGAGACGCTCAGTTTGCGTAGATATTCAAAGCAGTGATGCGCGAGTTCAGACTAACCACAGAGCTACATCCATCTCGACTGACGGGAGTCCGCACGGTATGGAACATAGGCAAAAAACACGGCGCGACAGGAGAGATCTACGATTTCCGTCCTACGCACTGGTAGTGAACCTGCTGTCGCATCGCCCCCAATCAGCTGACACGCATCTCCGCAGCGAAGGCGCCTGGGTAGAAGAAACTTCCTTTCCACCAGCTATTCTCGGACGTGTGTCCGTTGGACGTCAAGAGTTTGGATCATCACGGGTCGTGCGCAGCACGGCGTGCTCATCACCACAAGCAAGAAGGCGTGTAAGAGTACGTGCCCTTGCAGAAGGATTGTTTTTTCTGACTGGCTCACAACGACAGCTATCCGGCTTCTGACATAGGAAGTTGCTCGTCTCAGGCATACTACATGTGGACAGAAAATGTATTGTACATCTCTACCTGAACAGAAGACACCTGAGTGGAGGGAGAAAAGAAGCTGACCAGGCTTCCCTCTTCTCTAACACATTCCACGAGGGGGCACAGACAGGTGTCTGTTTCTCTACAAGCAAACCGATGAAGCAGACTCAACAGTTTTAGGTACTTCAACTAGAACGGGAAGCGCTTCTCCCCTCCCCTCTCCCCCCGTCTTCCACTGTCCAAGAAACACAGTGCTGCCAGCTGTACCTCTGGCTGCATTTTCCGGGACGCAGCAATACTGTCGCCCCTTGCAGAAAGAACGAGGTGTGTCTTCTCCATCTTGACAATGACTGCACGTTAAACAAAGGAATACACAACCTGTTGATATGACTGTACGAAGCGAAGAGCGTCTTGTCTCACTAATTCCAGTCCATACACAGTGCTGCTGCGCGTGCATGAGGTTCATGTGTTTCTCGAAGTTCAGGAGGAAAAAAACAGTGACAGTAAGACGGAACTCACTTGCCCATATGCCTACAGCATACTGCCAGTACAGAATATACGCATGTAGGCAGACAGCATATTCTTTACATACAGAGAAGCACCGCTGCCTACTGGTGAAGTACTCGAGCATGTGCTTGCGGTATATGGACGCATCTACAAAGGGTTTCCTCATACTTATCTGTAAGCACTTGACGGGCTTACGTAAGAACTGAGCTGCTGCGGCAAATGGGAGGCATAATCAAGACCAATGTTGTTTCCTGCCTGTTGATGTGAAACCACATGGGTATGAGCTGCACACCTCAGTCGGCTCAAGCAATCAGGCAGCGCTCTGCCCCAGCTGTCTGTTCGGCGTCGACTTACTTGACTCTGATAAAGAGTTAAGATATCTCACGAGATCCTGCAGTTCCTTGGACTTGACGACCGCCATTGCCTCATGCTCTGTATTCTCAGGCACCTCCAACTGCTCAGACTCGACATCCAACAAGCGCACCTCCATGGACCAGCTATCTGCAAAAGACACGCGCGCAAAGATCGGCGTATATACATCTTATTCCTGTAGTATGCAAAGTCCTGAAAATGGTGCTCTCACTGCACAGCCAGAACATTTGAAGAATATGCTAGTGAGATACTTTATTATTTTGAACTTCTACAGCTTACAACTTTACAAATAAGTTTAGATCATAAAAAAAAAACAAAAAATTTCTTTTCTGGACGCATCGCTGACTAGGCCACGTTCTGGCATACGTACAAGTAAACCGCGAAAGGAAGACAAGGAACTGTGTGAGTCCGAAGTCGATGAGACGGCTCAGCTGAATGAATATCGAGTGTCGCAGTCTTAGTGCAGCAGCATCCCGGAACTCGCTGGCCTGTGAGCGCAAAGAACTCCGTCGAGCTATGCCGTGTAGAGAGAGACGTTCCCTGGGTCGTAGAATGGATCGCCGCAACTGTGCTGGTTGTACAGCGTACAAAACGGTGTATATACAGGTGGAGCATACACGCGCCGGGGAATCACTCTTCATCTAGTCCACATATATATGGAAGTATCGCTTGAGGTGAAGTCTATATGAAACGCCGGCCTGCAGTAAAAGGCTTTGCACCAACCAGCATCCACTTCCCATTGCTGCTTCTCAAGCACTCGAGGCGCGTTCGCGAGAACTCAAAGTGACGTCAAGTGCATGAAGACCTAACTGCAGAGAAAAGGCGACTAAGAAAAACTCTCCTCTTTCTTTCAAGAGAGCATGCATAGGCGTACACTAGACCGTCCAATCCGACTGTACAAGCAGGGGGTTACTCCGGGAGAAAACGAGTGCCGTGGCTGCCTCTGGTCCATCAGCAAGAAGGGAGAAGAAACTCTGAACAGGCTGCTCCAGAAATTGTGAGACTGTCATAGTGCTTTGATATGGTCCTTCGAATTCGGGAAATCGGGTATCGCAGCCCTAGGCTGGGCGGTTGCACACTGCATAAAGAGGGACAGTTTTTCGTGGGCCTACCACCGCTCTCGGGATCTTCGATGCTGATATGAAGGATAGTGTTTTCCTCATCATCTTCATCATCACCATGAAGAGAGGAGAGATGCACTAGGGTTTCCGGGGATTTGCACGGCTGAAGAGCCAAAAGTAACGTGGGAACGGAGACACCTGGGTGGAGACGACAGAAGGACCGGCGAAAACAACATGCTTTCCAAGAAGAGAGACATCCTCATCCAGCACAGTTATAGAGGATCACGGAGACGCAGACAGCAGGAAAAGGAAGCATCAAGAACACCCACGAACACATCCCTACGTATCCACACGCTAAGCGTACCCGTTGGGTGAGACAGGGTGGCACAGAAGACCGTTCACCCAAGAATGCCATTCTAGAGGCAGCGTCCTCTGTCTGCTTTTCAACGTCCGAAATCTCTGAAGTGGAGAAGATGTCTGGGCTCTTGGCGGTACATACCGTGCACGACTTTCGGCTGTACGCCTTGTGTACGTACCTTTTACAGGTACACGGATACGTGTAAACATGTAAATGAGGAAGCAGACCAAAATGCGACACATATCTGCTGACAGCTAAGTTCTACGAAATGCTGAAGTGGGAGAGACTGTTCTTTGATTAACGAAACGAGAGAGCGTAAAAGTACACGTACGCACATCCTTCAGGCAAACCTCGAAAGAACCTGGAGATAAACTCAACGTGAACAAGCCGTCGATTGTCAGTACACAACGCAGAACTCGGCAAACGTGTTAGCACAGCTCTATCGCCAAGCGCCAGAGGTGATCAAAAGCTCTGCGTGAGCGGTAACTTTCAGTCAGAAGAACCCACCCAGCTGGATAGCACGATCGCATCTGTATTTGTGAAAGAGGTCCACATCGAGCCGCATGTCTACGACCGCCACGTGACTGCCGTCCATGGATATCAACGAAACTCCGGTTGCGGTGCAGACAAGGTTCACATCGGTCACTATGTCCTTCAGGCATTCCATGAGCCGCTTCAGCAGCAGACCTTCTAACGTACACTCGAACATCTTGACAACTTTGCGCGGACGAAGAACCAAGAGGCGGTGAGCTCCTTCCTGACCCCGCTCACTCCGACCGAAGGCCCTGTATCATTTCAACCGCAGCGTATGTTTTCTCAGTGTTCCTCAACGACACGGATACACGAGGGAAGTCAAAGCAGTCACGCGGGCGTGTAGCCGGGGACCCTCGGCTGACAGCGTGCATCCACCCTCTTCCAAGCAAGAAGCTCCCAGAACGTGGCCTTCGGATCTATTACAGCGAGAAGACACACTCCAGTGGTTGAAATAGCCATCGGCTACGATGGCTATTTCAACCAAGAAAATACTCAGTTGCCGGCAGTGGCCTTCTGGGCTACTGAAATATCTGCATGCCTGTTGAGCAGATGGCTCTCTCTTCGCATCCTCGCGAAGTGCTCCAAGGCTACGAGGAAAATGGACAGGACAAGTACACTGGCGGGAAAAGTGCACGTCTGGGACAATGGGAGCTGGGGGAAAAAAGAAAAAACATACAGCCTGCTGTCGTGTGAAGGTGGATCGTGTGCGCTTGGAGCAAGCGACTACGAATGGAACGCTTCTCAGTCAACAGCAGGTTCTCGGGAGAAGCTGCAACGGTGGCACAAGCGAAGAGAGAAGCCGTCAAAGAGAGAGGCACCGCAAAAAGAGATCATGGAGGGGAGTTGCGGCTGGAACCACAGGGAACTGAAGTACCGCAGAGAATTGAAGGACCTCCAGCTTCTTCCCCTTTCCGCCACCCCCCACCAAAACACCACCCAACGGACTGAGTGGGAGAACCCGCCTCCCGCCACCTACTGTGTGACGGAGCGATCGAAGTATCGGGACAGCTGCCCAAGGCAGCGTGCTAGCTACGCGTTCATGTCTTCTCTTACGGCATGTTGTCAGGCTGGGGGAGTGCATATATTCACAGGTAAAAACAGATTCCACCACAAGAGCCTGTTTTCAGACGCGTTCTCCGGACACCGGTAGGCATGAGAGTCCGAGTGTCGCGGGGGAGAAGCAGCAAGGCGACGTGCGTGTCGCTTGGAATGTTCCCGTGTTCTGCTCCCGCGCCTCAGCCATTTATTGCACTTGGAACACGACTTCGTTTGGGACCCCTCTCTATGTGAAGTCGAGCACCCTATATCCGCCGAGGACGAGCTTTCTAGGTATTGCCGCTGTTGCATCGTGACCAATGAGTCTTGTACGCCTCCCCAGGTATCCCGTGTTATGCCGGTTTGGATTCGGAGTCTCTTGTTCGGCGCTCTTGCGAGCTCACAATGGTACGCGATAGCTTTTCTTTCTCCATGTGACTCCGTGAGCTGGACCCGGAGAGCGGCGTGGCTTGTGGACACACCGTGATCGTGCGAAGTAAAAGCTCAGCTCGATCACCGATGGTGCTAGCCAACATCATCTCCAAGACACGAGGCACGAGTGCCCCGGAAAGCAGGCAGACCTCGTGTGCGCCCAGTATCTTAGTACGAACGAGTACCACAGACCTTTCCTGAGCTTGTGTGGTCGTCTCCGAGTCCGCCTTCACTGGCTAACCGTCTCGCGCCTGCTATGTCCGATCACCGCACACACGTCTCCGCCTTTGTGACAGGGCCGTGATGGTGTAGAGGAGCACACCGCTTGGTCTCATGCTGCATTCAAATGAAGCGCACTATGAACACTATTTTCCATGGTACGACGGCTGTGGTGGGTAGGCTGGCCGTCTCCTCGAAGCATCTGCGGCTGACACGGAACACCTGGTTGCGGCCGAGGCAGGTCGTGTGCTCGCACACAAAGCGTGTGGCCCCCAGCAAAGGCTGGCCTCCGAGTTTTCACCAAGAACTTAGGCAAGAAACGAAGTCCGTGGCTGTGTAACACCGCGGCAAATAGCGTGCTGCAGAAGAAGCCAGCCGTTTTCTAGCCCAGGAAAATTGCGTTTGTACGTGAGGGGACAAGCCAAATGGATTGTTTCCAAAGAGTGACGTTTCGCCGGCTGTGTGTACTTTCGAGCTTGCAGGCTGATGAGGTCAGTCTCCTGGCGTCTCTGATCATGGTACGTACCTCCCGGTGCCAGGCCTAGCTTCGGCTGCGGGTCGTTTCTCATACGACCAACCCCGACTCCAGACTGGCAGTTTTGGGGACCCCTGAACGCGTAGTGCCTGACGTGAACCGCCTGCTCCTTAAGACGCCTTCTCTCCTCTTCGGAGTGTTTTGTTACCCATCCAACGTCAGAAAAAACACTCGGTTGACAGTGGAAGCAGGCCGTGGTCCGGCACCCCATAACGACAGCTCTTTAGCCTTCTTGACTGATGCGGGGTAGCCGTGAAGTTCCGGAGCGTGACAGTACACCATCGAGTTCTTTCTGGACGCTTCCCGAGTTTCCTTCCAGGGGTGTCTAGAGACGTATTCCAGCATTATGGGGTCGTACACCAGTGTTCTTGCTTGTCCTTTTCTAGCAAGTGACAACATGAAACACCGGGGCCCACCTCGATCCAAGAGGCAAATCAAGAACAGAGGCGAGTGTACCCTGTGACGATCCCGCCCGAGAGCCTTGGCACCACGGCGCCGCTACAACAGTAAAAAGCCGTGTTTTGACTCCTGCGAACTCAAACCAACTTCTGTCTTGCCCCGCTATGCAGACTTGTACTGGGTTTAGCCGCTTCTGCGTGATGCGTGTAGTAGTCCGGGGTTCGTGACCAGTCCATCAGTTACTGAACAGGCCTTCGTGTCAGCACATGACTGCAACAACCTGCCTGCTACCCAACGCGTCCCGCCGGCACACAGAGTGTGTACAGCGTCTCGGGATCTTGTGAGCGCATCGCCTGTCAACGCTGCCTCACGACGGCTCCTATTCGTTTCCCCAGGCTGGGTGTTCCTGCCCTCCCGCAATTTTACCACACCAGCGTCACCGGCAGATGCCAGGTTCACAATCAGTTTGCTGTCAGCTGCGGCACCCCGTCCTGCTGTCCGTTTGAGCTTCAGAACAGCTGTGCAGTCCGAGAAAGCAGTGTTCGGAAACTAATTCAAGGAACGGTCACCTCTCCCGGCAAAAGAAGAAAAGGCGGCGCCGTCCGGGGCGCCGCAGCCGCCCCGAGTTCGCCGCCGAAATCTATTTACGTAGGAACGCACCGTAAGTCGTCTCGGAGTAAAGTCGGTCTGGTAGAGCAGCTCAGAGTGGTCCGAGCTAAGTCACTTATAATGTGGCGGCGTGCAAGCCGGTTCGGTTCTTCAGCGATTCTGTTCAGCAGGCGACGCAAGCTCTCATTTCTTGTTGGGGAGACTCGGCCGCAGCGAGGGTTTCGGGACAGGCGGACGCGACGTCAGTTTTATCGTTTCCGTGCTTCCAGAAAAGGGGAGTGGTCGAGGCACCGGGTTCAGACAGCACGTACAGCTCATCTCCTGGTGCACATCCGGCGCTGCACGCCGGTCCGGCAGGAACGCACTCCAAGGTCGTGGAAACTGGGCCTGCTGCTCTTGGGTCATCTGCAGTTCTTGTCTTCCCTGTTTTGCCTTTTTGTCTTTGTTCGTTTTGCGACCCCGGTTGTCAATTTTCGGTAGTCTCCTTACCCCCTCCCTACGCTGCTTGAAGTTTCTTTCCGGCGACAGCGCTGACCTGGCTCACCGGTAGACCTCGGTGATGAGCATAACTTTGCACGAGTATTGTACAACAATGTTATATATGAAGAGCTTTCGTGCCAGGAACTAAGGTGGGCTTCCTTTGGCGCTGCAAAATGGCGCGGAAGGCACTGTTTCCGGTCTCTTCCAACCCCGCTTAAACGAGAATGTGTCGCTGCCCAGTCCCCTTCGCTTGCCCTACACTGCGGATCGGACATTGCCGGTGCCGACGTTCTGACCATCTGAGACGGCGTTGTCCTCGCACCCTAGCATGCCGCCCGACTAGCGTATGCCGCCGCAGGACCGGCCCGATACCCAGGCGAGTCTCAGCTACGGCACCAGGCTGCTGGTCGGGTCTGATCACCTCAGTCTTCTAACACATGCTGCGTCCTTGGGACACCCGTAACCGGCCTTACTTTACGCCACCCCTTCTTGCCTCGATGCCTCGCCCACTCCAGTGCTACGTACGAACAGTGTGGCGTCGTCCCGCCGCACGTCTGTCTTGCTATCCGGCCGCGAGTCGCTCGCCCTTTCGAAGGTGGTGAAGCGGGGCGCGGTCGGCCTAAAGTCGGGACTCCCGAGGTGGGGCTCGCTTAGGGCCGAAACGGGCCTTCTCTACGAGACGTCGTATCGTGTTTGCTTTTGTTTTTTCCTTTCTACGCGGTCCTGTATGTCGCATACCCCGAAAGAAGAGGACTGAATGCTCTGACAGGAAGTTTCTTTGTAAATCAAGACTTTGCACCAAGCTGTACTGTATATTTTGTACTTCCTCGGCACTCCGGGTTATCAACCAGGGGCTGGTGCTGGCGGTGGGACACTTGGGCAGCTGGAGAGCGCAAGCTGTGGCGACGGCAACGGGGTCTCGATGAGTATGTGACGACCTCGTTGGCGGCTCCTTTCGCCACCGTCATCGCGGCTGAAGAACGGTGTGGCCGGACAGGATAAACTACGCTGGGATACGATCTCACGGGTCCCGACACCCCCATGAAACTGCTCCCCACGCTCTCTCTAGTTCGGTTTGATCCTCCTGGTGCTTTGTCACGAGAATTTCGCCCAGGACGGTGGCAGGGGTTTGCACAAATTGTTTGGCAGGGGCGGGACTATTTTTTTCCAAGGGAACGACCTTGCGCGACACTACCAACAGTTGCTACAACACTCGCGCAGTGGGGGCGCTTTTCTGCGGTACCCTGGAATTGTATTTGCTTTTCCCCGGGCACGGCAAGATAAGCACTCACATTTCTTTCTCTTGTCATGAGTTCGCGTCTTCCCTCTTTTTTCCCTCTCTCTCCCATTACCAAGCAGTCTACGTCCCCTTTGCCTCTGAAAGCCCGATCTGCGGGTCCCGCTCACCGCGAGTCCTGCGTGATCGCTCTGTATGTGTTGTTAGTTCCCGGTGTTCACGCTTCTTTCCGCTTTGTGCTTCGGTTTTTTAGTGGAGAAGCATTTTGTACTCTTGGCGTGCTGCTTCATAGCGTTGCCCATAGACTTTGACGGTGACCTGTGATCGGTCAGGACGGCGTGGGCAACAGAACCAAGAACGTATGAGGCGCAGTTCACGTGCTTTGCTGTTTTGTCCGTTTGAGGAAGCGCTCCTTATTGTCGCAGCGCGGAGCTTAGCAGCCCTGCCGTTTCCAGCCGTAAAAGCGTTTTTGTTCAGGAGACAAAGGGCACTGTACGACTTCACTATCGTGAATGAAATTCCGTGGTGCGTCTAGCAGCAAGTCAGCCCTCCGTGTCCGCTGGGAACCATCTGCTACGCACCCTCTTCCCTCGTTGAGGGCGACGACGCAGCCCAACTCTAGCGGGACAGCAGCAGCGAAGTCCCGTCTCCAGGGGGGAGGAAACATTCCATGAAAAGAGTGACTGGTTGTCTTGGGCCTTCCGGAGTTCAGAATTGCTCTCTCTGCACGAAAGATGCGACAGAAAGTGGCGGTTGGTGACCCGACTGAATTTGATTCGAATGAAGTCAGAGCTGGCGGATTACCTCGGCATGAACTCGTCAGCGAAGCAGCACACCAACCATAGATAGGCGTCTTCAAGTTTGTGTCACCTGTCTTGGCATCTCCGCTTTCCTCTTGGCTTGTGTTGACTGCAAGTCCCCGAACAACTCCAAGCCGTGCAGGGGGTTTAGTTTCTGTCATCTCCATGCCATGCCTCCTGAATGCCAGGATCTCGGACAGCGACTGTTCGAATAACTAAACTGTGGCCAGGCGGGGGCGAGCAGACTGTCTCGGTAGTCGCTCGAGAGCGCACGTCGAGGCGCTGATTCTCTTTTCAATGCTGTTACTCCGTGCTCTTCTTCGTTTTTGTTGTACGGATCAGTGACACCCATCTGTGACCGGCTTCTTGGAGAGGAAACTGAAGGGCATGGTTGCTTAGTTTCTTCGTCCTTTCCGCGTCGTCTGAGGGAGGCGCTGTTCATCTTAGGGTGTATTCGGTTCTCGCAGCGTAGAAGAAGAGTACTGTCTTGTTCTTCGGGACACCTCAAAGGTCATTCTTCAAGCCTTTTTTAAGGGTCCGGCAGGCACGCTCCCTTTGTGTGCGTGTATGCATATATGCATATATATATTTATATCTGCATACTTAGGGATGTAGATATATTCTACATGTATATATGAATTTGCGGTTCTGTATTTTGCGTTGTTTGGCGGTATTTATGTTGTAGTTCCGTACCCAATTTTTTAAATATTCAAACCTAGAAAGAGGATTATTTCCCGATAGTTCTCCCGTCTATTACTTCAACCGGTTATATGCTTGGCACAACTCATTGTCTTCTTGAAAGTCATTTCAAAGTTGAGCAAACTCGGGGCAGGAAGTTTTGTCCCCAGATAAGTATACACGGTCGCAGTGTTCTTGCCTTTGGTCTAGGGGTATCCTTGTGGACTCTTCCTCATCTCCGACAACCTCTTGTCCGGGGCTCGCTCGTTCCGTCTCTGGCTCCAGCTCTCTCCAACAGGAAGGGATCTCTGGGGCAGGCTAACATCGGTGATCTTGCGCGAGTGGTTGTAGAGAATACGATAGGGAGTAGTGGTAGACATCTCTGCAAACATCAACTGGGCATGAATCAAGTTCTGCTGGCCGCCGAAGGTGCGCATTCCCAAGAGACCATGGAGCCAGAGAACCGCAGTACTTGTGGCACTACCCTGCTTGATGTTGTTACTCCAGGGGATCTTCTCGCATCTCCAGCCAGTGGTGATTTGCTGGTCTCCTTAGGACCTGGGGCTTCAGGCAGTTTGACCGTGGTTGCTGGCGGTGAGTCAGTACCTGTCGGTGCTGCTGGGGCTGCTTCAGCCGCGTCTCAGGGCGGGGGAGGGGCGGCACAGGGAGAAGGGGATGCAGGCGCAATGGGGTTGCCTTCAAGCGCGGCTGGAGGAGCAGGAGGTGGATCCGTTACATCGAAGGGGAGCGGGGCGGCCGGCCCTCAGATTGGTTCTCTAAGACCCGGACCTGTCGGGCCAGCGGACAAGTCCGAGCTCGCTTCGAATTCCCAGAAAACCAACATCTTTGTGTTTCAGATTCCTTTGTATTGGTCCGAGCAGGATCTATTGCAGGTAATATGAAACAGAGAAAAATGAGCTGTATCACGGCAGTTCAACGTTCTAAGTATGAGTGAGTACGGTATGGGTCTGGGTCGTCGTAGGTGGACCGTTGTCATGACAGTGGCTATTTTGACTAGAACAGCAGCTCCGTACTGGCGGAGTTCTGTAGGGCAAACTCAGTAATCAGCTGCATCACATAACAAAGAGGGCACCACCAGATCATGAGACGCTCAGCTGTCCGGGCCCCAGAAGGTCTTGTAGCTTCACTTCCTAGCGTCTCGGGTATGCGTTGGAATTCATTTCGACCGGTGAGCTTCCAGGCTCTTCCCTCGGCGGACTGCGACACGTACTTGTGGTGAGGACGGTTCAGTGGGAGCACTCTGGACCGTCAGATATGTTGGCCTGCTAGTTACTCGTCCCCGGACGATTCTGCAGCACCGGACGTGAACACTCAGACGTCCCGTTGTTGGCGCTCACTGTAGTCTTGTACGACCCCAGACTTCTCGTGGTTTCGCGAGTCGTTGGTAGGGGACCGCCAATAGAAGTGGTAGTCTGTGCCTTACCTAATTCTCTGAATTTCTTTTTTCAGCACTTCAGTGAGTGCGGGACGGTGACGAGTGTCCGTGTAGAAAGAAAGAGTGGCGGCCGGAATCGCGGCTACGGTTTCGTGTGCTTCTCGGATCCGAAGAGTGCTCAGCAAGCTGTTGAACGAATGGATGGTCAAGTTTTTGATGGGAAGAAATTGCAGGTTTCTCTCAAGCGTCCCCGTAAGGAGACAGCTGGTCAGCTTCCCGCAGAAATGTATCCTCGCACGGGAACCAGCAAGGGCACAAAATGCTCCCTTTTTGTGTTCCACGTGCCTCCCAATTGGAGAGACGAGGAGCTACAGAAGGTGAGTTAAGCTGGAGAGCTGTGAGCGTCACGTCACGGAGCTGTGGAGACAACACATCCGACAGTTGAGTTCTGTCATTCTCAGTTGATAAAAACGCATACTCGAAGCTGCGGGGCTGACAGAGTATCGTTAGAATTGGTGGACGCATGGTCCCACAGTCAGAGGAGACGTGCAACGAAAAAGTCCAAGGTACATTCCCCCAGTGTCTTGCACAGAAACAGGGGCGAAACACTGCCTTGGAAAGCTGAACAAAAGCCGAGGCAGGTTGGACATCTGAAAGAATCACTTCAGACGTCCTTCTCTGGCTGGGGTCTTTACGGTTTTACAGCACTTCGAAACTTACGGGCGCTGTGCGAGTGCAGTGGTGGTAAGGCGTCGGGATGGGTCGAGCAAGGGGTACGGCTTCGTTGACTTTGAAGACGCCGAGTCGGCCCTGTGCGCTTTGCAGTTAGCCAGTCAGGAGGTGGTGGAGGGAAAGCGACTGAAAGTGCTTCTGAAGACAGAACCGAAGAGACGCGGGTTTTCCGGAAATCACTTCAATCGTCAGGGTAGCTGGCCAAGTGGTAATGGCGGAAGTGGCTATCTGCCGCAGCAGGGGGAGTACGGCCTAGGCGAGCAGCGACCTCCCACAGGGGGACGTCGAGGCCAGTTCCGGTCCCAAGAGGGAGGGAGAGGCCGCCCTGGGGGGGTGTTTCCCGATCGGGAAGGCGAGCTCGGACAGATCGCTAACAAAGGCTTCGTAAGACGTCCTGAGGCCTGGCGTGGAGGTAGAGGAGGTGGTGCTTCCAGAGGGGGAGGAAAATACGGAAAGCCTGAGTGTACGGTATTCATCTTTCACGTTCCCCCGGAGTGGAACGATGGCGATCTGAAGCGGGTAAGGGGAGGATGGATGGCCGTTGATGGCTCGAAATACCCACTGTATTGCAGAGTGTCTGCCCGCAGGGTAAACGGCTGGCCCTGTTGCAACTGTAGCGCTAGGAAGGGTCCTGGGAGAAGCGAACCTGATGGATAGCACGAGCTGTAGTAGTAGTAGTGGCAGCAGAGGTACGAAAGTTGTACGTACTGTACACGTGAGGTCATCACTGCAGCTGTCATTGGTTTTTCACGGGTCTCAAGGCGCTTCGTTCGCATGATTGTGTTCGCTCTCCGTATATGATGGGGAGGGCGACGGCTCGTTTCACCAGAGAAGAAAAGGAGCAGTTGACCAGCATCGTACATTGACCTGGCCTAGAGGAGATTGCTTCAGCTCGCTTGTACCGCTACGCTTTGCGGTGGCTTTCTACCTGGGCTAGAAGTGTTTGTCCTGATGCATACTGAGTAGAAAGGGATAACGATGGAAAGATTTCGCCCACAGTTCGGTGTGCCGACCTTGTTTTTTCTTGCTCCCGGGGTGCTTTTTGGTCCTTCAGCACTTCCGCCATTTTGGTCGAATTCGTGCAGCGACTGTTCAGCGTGATGACGATGGGCAGAGCAGGGGTTTCGGCTTCATATCATTCGAGACTCCCTCTTCAGCGCACAATGCTGTCGCGGGCATGAACGGATTCCATACAGGTAGCAAATACCTCAAAGTGATGCTGAAGAGCATTAGCGGGGGAAACGCAGTTGGTGGCGCAGGATCGGCCGCCAGTAAGGCGGCTGGCGCGCAGCAACAGCGTGCGGACCAGGCGGCCCATCATGGACAAACAGGGATGAACCAAGCCATGGTGCCGCAGCAAGAGGAATCTCCCTCGCAGCTTGGAGGACCGTCGCATGCTGTTGCAGGCACACATACCGTAAGTCACACGGTGTTTGCTGCGTGTCGTTCCTGGGGAGATACCTCAAGTGGATACATGCAGAAATATACAAGTACAAGTATGAATCGATGTTACTACAGATAGCTGCGCGCCCCAGAGATGGGACAGACGTAGTTACTGTCTTTCACTCGTGTACCTACTTGAGTCCGTTGCTGACTGAATTGTTGTCTGTCTGCATCGAGCAGGTGTCGAGTTCGGTAGCGGGTACTAAGGTGATGGGTACGGATCCCCCCAGAATACCCAGGAGTCCTCTGTGTGTTGCCTCCCAAGTTCTCGACTCTCGAAGTGTTGCTTGCTCTCCACAAGAATGACAGCAGCGCAGCGCCATGCACCCACGACATCACGTGTATGAAGATCGCATGCTGGATACTCGCGCGTCTTCATCTGACGCTTCGAGCCATTATGTGCAAGTGGGTCGGTCGGTTGCCCGTGTTCTCTGTCTTGTCGATACATACTAGATCTGAGTTAGGACTGAACACCTGTTCTGTTTTGCTTTAGTGTTGGTGCAACAAGTGCGCGTGTGGCAAGTCTATGTGCTGTTTGTCCAGCCATGGCTCGCTCCACCTCCTCCCCCTCATCACGTAGCCGCGGTGCTAATGCACCATGCCGCTCATAGCGCTGCGAGCAGTGGCAGTTTTCCCGCTTACTGCGAGGGGTCCTTACCGAATTATCCGCAGCATCAAGCACACCACCCTCCTGACCAGCAACACGGGCCTTCATCATCAGGGTTGGTTACAGTGGCTGAGCCCGTGTACTCGATGGCGCAAGGCATACCTGCAGGAGCAGCACGTAACTCTAACCAGACTCAAGCTACGGCTGGAATCACGGGGACGGGTCTGGGAGTGGGGCATGCAGGAGATCACCAGCAGGGTGGTGGCAATCTAGTAGGTCCTCTAATTGTACCTGGTGCTTCTTCTGCCTACATGCAGCATATAGATGGCTCGGGTCATGCAATCGTCAGAGATTCAAGTGTATCTGATGGTGGACTGGGAGCTGGCACTGCGTATGGTGGTGTTGGTGTTGGTTCTGGGGTGGGGGCTGCCGCAGGAGGTACTAGTGGTGCCCTGCATAGGTCGAAGCCGAAAGGAGGTGAAGGAGACGGGAGAAGGTCATCTGGGCGAGTGCCCCATGATGGGTCAAATACTTCCGACCAGGCATAGAGTAAGTAATAGATTCATCATGCATTTCGAGTATACATGCACTGGCAAGGCTTTTTTCTCATAGATGTCAAATTGAACACGAGCATCTTCCAGGATGCCAGAGTCCAAACTGACGCAGACATTACGTGTCGCTTAACACAGGGATGGTGACGGTTAAGCCAGAGTTTAGACCTGCAGCTATATCCGGGGTAGTACCAAGTCGTAGACTTGGAGATCTTGATTGGTCCCGGCATGGGCGTTTCGTTCCTTTTCTACCGGAATGACATATGAGCATGAACTGTTGGAAGCGGTAACCGCAAGTGACAGATGAGGCGGATGAACTTGTCTTTCCGGATCGTGTGAAGGTGTCATTTTTTTGAGCCTGGAGTGGCTGCTTGAAGGTGACGTGCACTCCGCCTCTTTGGTTGGCCTGTTTTGTTGTAGTTCAGTCGAGTAGTGTGAAAGATGTCCTGTGTTTTGTCTAGGCTGTTTCAGATTCCCAGCTGACTGAGAAGAGGTCCATGGGGACGGCGTCACCACCGTTCATGTGTGATTCGGAGTACTCGAATCCTGAGATCCCGCGGACTTTGGAAAGGCAGAATAAAAATGATTCCTCGACTGACGCGATGTGCGTTAGTTTTAAGAGGTGCAGTTTGCGTAGCTTGTGGCGCAGAGGAGGAAGGAACTTTTTCTGGTGTCGCGCTCGCAACAGCAGTTGGCAGGCCGGCTTTTCCAGCAAACGAAGGACGAGCGGTCGATCTCGGTTGTCGTGGGGAACACCGTGGCGTCGTCTTCCTCTTCTTAATGTATAGATACCGTTGCTTGTGAGGTTTTCTGTTGTTAGGGGTGCCGATGGATGGGTGGGTGTGTGGCGGGTCGGTCTGGGTGAGTTTGACGAGGACCGCACTAGATAGATAGAAGCGTACGGAGACGAAACACTGTCTGACTCTTTGTAGCAGACTGAAAATTCGTGAAGGACGGAGAGCGAGGGGGGATGCCGACTTTGGTCCAAGGGTGTGGTACGGTTCGGTCTTTCGTGTCAGTTAACCAACAGACCTCCATCGCACTTCCCAGACCCCCAATTTTTTTTCATCTAACCCTTTTTTTTCTCTCCGTGCTACTACATACACACCGTGTGTGTTGTGTGTGTGCCATTGTACATGAGGCTATGGCACTTCGGCAAAGCAGGATCGCAGCCTATGGCCTTCTCTCAATTTCCTTACTCACTAACTACTACAAACAGAAGATCTGCTCATTCCAGCGAGGACGTGAATCGTGTTAGTTTCTTGGGTCAGGGTGGTGGTGGTGGTGTCGGTGGCGCATAAGCAGCTCTCAGTCCTCAAAGGGCAGGAGAGGCAGGATCTTTGATGAGGGAGTTTAACGGAGTGCAGACGGGGGGAGGAGAGGGGGGACGTAGGTAAGAGGAGTCCCACAAAAAGAGTGTTGGTTGTTGTGCGATGCTTCACGACTTCGTCCTGAGGCACCTGAGTGTTGTAGAAGCGTAGTCTTCGTTCAGAGATCGTGTTGTGTGTATACCTCTCGGGTCATCTTCTGAAGGTGTAGGGAGATTCATCATTGCGTATATATATATACAGGCCAGATTGAGATGGGTATCGCCTCCTTTTCAGTCATCGTGCAGACTCTGGGGGGATACATCGCTTTTTGATGAGATACCTACCCGACTGGTGAAAGTTGAGAACATTCTCAACTTGCTTTCAGAGGTTCCTAGGGGCACGGTAACTTGACCACCTGCACTTTTCATCTATATCTTTCTATATTTGGGAGTTCAGCTATCGGTACGTGCACATTTTTCCATGGCGGATACTTATTGTCTGTCTGTCGTACGGATCGGCGACATATGCTTCTTGCCATTGTATCGAGAAGTGTCGTTGGCATTGGTATCATGATGATTAGGGCTTTTGACTATTATTCATTTTGTGCAGGTGAGACCATGAAAACAGGGACTCCGTAAGCCCGCCCACTACAGTAGGCGTAGTAGTAGTACTAATCAAGGCCGGGGAAATAAGGGGGGGGGAGGAGGCAAGGGGAGAGGGGTCGTCTTCTCCCTTTTCCTGTGCTGTGTGGTGTGCTGATTGGTCGATCCATCATCATTCATTGTCAAGAAGGGCGGCGGTAGCAGGCGTATATCGAGAATGACTGGAGTGAAGCGAAGGATGTGATGAGTGTGTTTGAAAGGTGGGGGACATGATTAACATCATTCTCATCTTGAACATGAGTATGCTCACCACAACCATATTCATTCCGTTGGCAGTGGCATCGAAAAGATGTGTCCGTGGGTAGTTGAGAATACGCTTCGTGCTGCTGGAGTGTACTCCAGAGGGACGCACTTGAGATGAAGGGCGGCAGCCCTTTTTGGCACGGCGAGTTGTTACAAACTTCTATCATCACACATCCCTGAGAGTCATCCTACATATTTCTCTTCTACCCTTATAAGAGCGAATGCAACTGTTGTTCGTATCTGTGGCGTTCCCCGACAAAGGGAGGGACACCGGGGTAGGTAAAGAAGTGAGAGAGAAGGAAAAAGACCTCAGTGGCTCTCATCGTGGTGAGGGGATTTCTCTATCTATGTTGTATGTAGAAGGTTCGTGTTGCCCGGGTGGCCTTGATGTTGCCGCACATTCATTCTTGCGGCGCATTATTCTACAAGGGTGATCCAGTCATAGGGCTGAGGATATCTCGTTCTTGGCTGATTGTGACTGAACCCTGATTGGCATGCATCCTTTTGCTGGCAGCGTTCATGATGAAAGTGTTCGCTTATCTGTGAATATCTTTCCAGCAGGACATTTCACGATGTGTTAGAGATCCCACAACCATGGGCGACGAAAGCCATGGCAGTAGGAGTTTCATCAGCTGTGTCATGGGGCCTCTCCAGATAAATCGTGATGACGTTTATCTCGATTGTTTTGAGGTGCCGAGCAGTGGCGGTCTTCTCAACAGTTGTACAAGGGGTGATTGTTGTTCTTTTCTCGCGTCGACGATTCCAAGTTTTCCGCACCCAGGTGTGGTGTGAAGAAGCTCGTTTGCGCAGGAAGTACATGTGTATGGACATATATATATAGACATATTCGATACCCATATATATATGTATACATCCGTATATATGAATATATATGAAATGTGGGAGTATATTGTGCAGCCGTCTCTCGAGAGGGAGTCTGACTCACCCCAGCAGATACACGTCAATTTCACGCACTTACAACCGTCCCGTGGATACATTTAATTCACGTGTTCAGCCTCGGCGCGGCGATGTTCAGCCATTTGATATAGTTAGATGGTCGAGCTTCGCTGGTCCCACACTCTTTTCGTTCAGGTTCCGCTTCACCGTAGAAGTAGCGCACATTCCATCTCTATGGATTATTGTATTCATTGCATAGTATGAGCTTAATATATTTGGGAGGGCAGGCATCGTACGCAGCCGGCCTTTTTTTTTTCAAGAATTACACTTTCTTCTGCATGACTACCGTAGAACATCAGTAGCTGTTATCCCGCGACGTCCTTCAGCAGCTTGCTGGGTAAGCTGTTGAGCTCCCTGGAATAGAGCTGCTGCCAGAGGGGGTCACTGAAGTTTAAGTGGTTAATCTATGGATATGTGTATATAGAGAGGAAGGGAAAGGTGAGCGCCGTCAGGCTCCTTACGGCAGTTCTGAAGATCTCGCTTCTTCTTCCTCATCCTCCGTGTTCGGCGTTCATTGACACGTGAGATCCTGCGTATTTTGGCGCCACAATATGCATGTTTCGTAAAGAGTCATTCAATGAATAACCATCGTTCTTGTCTAGTATATATACATTTACAAAGGGTTGATCCATCTTAAGCACGCTGCGCGCACCATATCCCCCCTAGTGATAATAATACATCAGGGAGATTGTCTCACGTGTAGGTGGTAGTGCCGCGTGTCCGGCTACCACGGCGCACAGTGTACCTTTCTGAAGTAACACAGGTGGGCCTTGAATGACTGGACAGGGGGGTTGCTGTCGCACGCGCGTTCGTGTCTCCGCGGCTGCGGTGGTGGCCACCCGATGCCGAGGCGATATTACTGCGGGGTTAAGAGTGTGTCGCGTGTGCTCTGAGACGTCAGCTGTCAACAGACAGCTTGTTGGCTGACCACAGTTGGCATCCATTGATCTAGTCAGCGGTGACATGCTCTTCAAGGATTACATTGCCATTTACCTGTGTGATGTCACGGACTGGACTTCGGTGGTTCGTACTCTGAGTGACGGGCACGCACGCCGCCTAACGGCGGCGTCACTTTTGCGTGGGAGGGGGGTGCAACATCGCGGAACCGCCTCCGCTGCCAGATCATGGTTGAGAAACAAGCCTCAGTGCATCTCACCTGTGTAACTGATTCGACTGGCGAACAAGTACCTCGCTGCACACCGGTAATCGCTGCCCACGTCAAAGATCCTCTGACGTCCGTTCTACGGCCTCGTCGTGGCAAACGCCAGGAAAGAGATCGTTTTTTTTCGGTTATGTGCATCCAGTCCCCGCATTGCTACCTCTCCACCAAAGGATATCCGTGCGAAGAGCCCCCAGGGGACCGAATGTAGTGTTAGCATTTCGTTGGG
>NW_027153179.1:70723-85822 GCF_002600585.1 Cystoisospora suis
GGTAGCGAACGCGGGGCGGGCACGGCAGCACAGCTGTCCACCAGGCTGGGATCACAAGTGTGGTAGAACTAAACACCCGGCCAGCTAGCTGACCTTCGAATGCCCGGGAGGTAGAAAGTGCACAGTTTCCGTTAGGAAGGACGGCGCTAGTGGCAGTTCCGAGAGCCCCTGTGGCGGACTGCCCCGGAGACAGCAGTTGGGCAAAACCATTGCCCAAGCCCTTCCCTGGCAGGAAGCTCGCGGGCGTTCAGGCATTCTGTAGAGCTTCGACGGATGTAGTAAGCTGGACGTAAGGCACGATAACATTCCGGTGGCAAGTTTGCCGGTCACAATCCAGCCTAGATTTGTATCTCACACTCCCGTAATAACCCACTGGGCTCACCCTGTTTATTACGGCTTCTCTAGAGTCGTGCACCTAACTGCGGTTATTGAGCAAAATGCAGATTCACGTATCACAATGTGCACAAGTGACAGGGCAGTCGCTCGCCGCCGACACGGGGGTGGCGCGCTCGTGGCCAGGAAAAATGAAACTGACGGGCATTTACAGAAGGCGCGGAAAGTTCCGAAGAGGGGACCATACAGTTGTCGCTTCGTAGAATGAGAGTGAGGACGGACTCTCTAGCTTGAGAGACCAGCGTGAATAGCAAACGACATGCGTAGTAGCATCTTTCACGGAGGGCGACTACGCGGGGCTGTGACATCGCCTGACCGACCCTTCGTTCTCCCCGTGAGACCGGCGGTGCTTTTTGGCCTGATGACTGGAGCACTGCACCTCAGCCAAGACACAGAAAACTGGACTGTAAAGATTGCAACAACGTCTTTGCAGGTCCACCGGGCACGAAACAAACCACTGGGACTTAGTATACTTTTCCGGTAACTGAAATGAAGCTCCCCTCACCACTGGCGCCCACGCGAGGCATACGATTTGTCGATCAAACTCGCTCAATCACGATTGCGCTAGCACCTCCTCCGCCGTTGCAAACCGCTGCACATCCGACGCGGGCGTCGCGGGCTTCCAGTGCGTTGATGAGTGACAGGACAATCCGAAGACCCGACGCGCCTGTAACAGAAGAAAAGAGTCCACTCCCCCAAATCAAAGCGAGCCCCCGTTTCATGGGACCTCGCCGTGAAAACACACCAGGACTCTGTCACGGCGCTTACGCCACCCAACTCGAGTAAGAGCTTACGAGGTTTACGGGAAGAGTCGCAAGAAAGAACAAAGCTCTGCGAGTGCAGTGAACACCCCTGCCTTCAAAGCAAGCATCCTTCACTCTAGGTAAGACGGTGTCCTCACCGAGAGGATGCCCAAGCGAAACTGCACCACCGTGTACGTTCACGCGGGAAGAGTCGAGTCCTAAGAGCCTCATATTGGCCAAGACGACAGCTGAAAAGGCCTCGTTGATCTCGTAGATATCCGCCTGATTACATAGATGTCGAAACAAGCAACATGCCAAACAGAGGACAAGAGAGTTCAAGACACAAGAGTCCTCTATCTGTTGAGAGGCTACAGTTGACAACTTGACAATTCTGCCGCGTAGAGCGACCAGTACGTTTGGGGGAGCGACGTGTATGCGTACATATATATATATGTAGAGAGAAACAGACAACTGGTCGCGTCTCGACGAGCTCCACGACGGTACGTGTCGGCGTGACGATCTGAAAAGCAGCCGGAGACACATTGGCCAACTCCTGTGTCGATCCGGATATCCGCCCAGACTATTGAATTTCACGTGCTCTCGAGGAAGACAGGGAAAGCTTCATAAGCCTAGGGCAGTAACGACCGGGAAACCTTTCTCTCGCACAACACGCTCGTGAAGACTTAGTACACACATACGGGTAGATAGGTACCTGCACTTGACGAACAGACGCAGAATCTTTCAGTAACGGGCAGACTTCGAGCGATGCAAAAAACGATCTCCTGAAGTCATGCCCATTATGAATTCATGGGTACGTTCGCCACTTGTGCCCTGTGTAACACGTCGTCTCACGCTCGCATACCACTAAGAAGACAAGGCTCATGCATGTCAGGACCGGCTTACTGTCTCCAGACCAGCAAATCCCAGAGCCCTCCGAATGGCAATATCAGGGGCAAGCGCAAAATTTACAGGATCGACTGCCGCGTCCGCAAACGAGAGGATTCTGATAACCGAAGGAAAGACCCCACAAATACAAGACCAGCACAGCACCGAGCACTTCTCAGCGGGCACACCCTCTCTCGACTTCGGGACGACTGGCACACAAAAGATTCCACACAGATGATCCAGCTGGCTTTCCTCGGCTGCGGCGAGTTCGTATCGATCAGCAGCTCTGTATCCATCAATCGCTTCCTACTGATCTCTGTCTATCTGTACGTGTTGATCGAACACGATAGACTTTCTACCTTCTCTTCACTACCGTCTTACAGTTATGAGTGCTACTGTAATCCCCGCTCCCTCTATGACTCCACATAGGGGTGCATTGAGCCCATGCCCTCGTCTGTTCAATGGGCCGGAGGTTGTCTCGCTCGAGTTCACCAATAAGTGCCGCAAGCGAACTCAAAGACCTGCGCTCTTCAGCTGTTTTGTGAAAGTCACTCTTCAAAACAGTTTCTCCAGTGGCGTCTCCTTCGTTCCCGCTGATCGCTTTTCTCGTGGTGTCACTCTATGCGGCTGTCTCTTACTGCATCTATTGCAGTTCTTGTTGTTGGAGCGAGTGATGTGCTGCTAGTGAAGCGAGCGAGGAGAGCAATCCGGAACAAGCCCTTCCTATCACTAATCAACCCCGTCACCATGCATGGAGACGTGCCTTAACTTCCCAGACACTAGAAAACGCCTCCTCCTCTCTTCCGTTTCTCCACACTCCTCTGCCTAGTGAAATTCTGCTGGGGGAAAGAAGACCGCGTCCTTTTTCTTTGATTTCATACGCTTGGCTGAGAGACAACAACGAGTCCCCCTCCTCCTGCCTTCTCACCGTGCACGAGGCTGAAGATCAAGATTGAAAATTTTCTCCTCGGACATTACCAAAGCCGCCGCAGCTCCATCACCCATCTTCGAAGCGTTTGCAGCAGTGATTGTGCCATCCCTTTTGAAGGATGGTTTCAAGCCAGCGACTTTGTCAAGCTTTATCCGGCCGAACTCTTCGTCTTCCTTCACTTCTGCAGGGGAGGTTACTCCCGTTGCACCAGTGGCCGCACCATCTTGTTCGGAAAAACACGCATTTGCATCACTACCATGTGAGGAGTCCGAAGAGGCACACAGGAAGAACTTCATCAACACTCCGTCGTTCAAAGGTAAGCGGAATGACGTAAAACAGAGAACACAAACAAGCGACCATTATCCCCGTGTGCCATGTTAACCCAAGAAAGGAAAGAACGATGGGGAGCCGCCAGCATTATGACTACATGTGGCTGCCTGCGACATACACCGTCACAACGCCGTACAGTTCTTCTTGTCTGTCAGCTACTATGGAGAGTAGCAACGGGTATATCCACTTCCTGCTGGAGAGTTTGATACGCTCTAAGTCACCCGAAATCGAAAGGGAGCAGGACTTCGCTCCTGGGGAGAATGCCTTTCCGGCCATCGACAAATTCGACACAGAGGCATCCTTTTTGGAGCCACAATGACAACCATTCTTAGGACTCATAGGAAGAATAGCGTAGTGAAGCCGAGCTTGCTAATCGCTCTCTCCGGAAAAAAAAGTCTCACTGGCTATCTTTGGCCTTCTGCGGTCTTCTCTTACTCTCATAGCTCCACCTACAAGAAAGATTGACTATGGGAACAAGGGAAGAGACACAATTGACGTAAGTCGCATCTTCTCTCTCTCTAGCGGACCCCACGGGAGAAGCTATTCAGTAACCAAGAAAAGAAGGGGAAGAAAAGAGCCTGTCTGTCCTCGGTAATACAACTACATACCTGTTGGTTCAACAGTGACAGGCTCGATTCCATCATGATCCATTATGCCAGACTTCCACGCAGCCGCGGCGCGCTTGTATGATTCGACAGCATAAGCATCTTGATCAGCTCGACTGATTCGCATATCATTGATAACGCGCTCCGTACACTGAAAAACAGGCACGTACCTGCTTCAAAACCGCTTACGACTTCTATACGGGCACCAACGTTCCTGGTGGACGGCCGTAGTCTGAGCTACCCGAAGCGAAGGACCTTACCACCTCCACCATCAGGGTTTACACTGGAATAACGTGAATGCCGTGGAATGCCTGTGCATATGCAGAAGCTACAAAACGTTTCTACCTACCCTGGGCGTGAATATGAGCAGCGCGTCGACAAGTGACACTGGAACTCGGTTTTCGGCGAAACACGGCCGACAGACGCACACGCAGAGAATGGGTCTCGAACCCGTTCCGCATGCATGCATACATACATATTCATACATGCATATATACTCAGTACACTGGCATATTCATACACTACACTGTACACACATACAGTCGAACAGCTGCATGTATACCTTCAATGCGGTAGTCGAAAGCGGACGAATACGCGAGGCTACTCAGCAGCACTGGGAGTTGACCATCGGCCGCTCGATTCCCCTCGTTTCTCCAAAGAAGCCAAGGAGGTGAAAATTTGAAAGGTGTACAGGAGGATGTTTACTAGGAGACAAACGCGTGTTCGCTAGCACCGCATCAGGCGTTTCCGCCTTTTCTCCAGTCTGTATGATTCGGAGAGTATATTACACTAGTCCTAGCTATCTGACTCCCTATTAGTGTAAGAGAGGCCATATCTGAAGGCGTACCGCACCCATGTGCATAGAGGTATACGGATCCGTTAGACCATCGTAGAGAATGGAGTCCTTCATCTCTGCATGCCCCAGCCGATGTCCGTCATGTCGACTTTTCCTGGGAGGAAGAGAAGTTGGAGAAGTCACGTAGCAACTTCAAAAAAAAGGATGCCCACAATGAGGACAAGAAGAAGCGGCGTCATCTCATAACACCACTACGAGAGGCCGACACCAACCCTGTAATGAATATCTGGCGGCCGAGAGAACACGACTTCCTTACTCTTTCTCCTACCGTCCTCGCTCCTGTTACCCAGTGTAACTACGCGGGAAAGAGTTATCACCAGGGGTTGAGCGACATCAGACAGAACTCCCTTCAAGCCCCTCCTCATGCTATTGTCCAGCTGTACGCATATGTCGAGTACCACGCCGGAGAGAGCTGGTGACAAATGCATATCTATAGATTTGTGTATGTGCACAGACACACGATTAGAGATGCATTTGCCAATGTGCCTACACAGCCAGGACGGTAAAAAGGGGGGGGGAACCAAAGGGAATTTCCTTACAACAGTAGGTAAGGGGCTCTTGACATGCTCTCCATTCCTACAGCAATGGCCGTGTCGCAATGACCGAGAGCTACCGATGAGGCGGCCAAGCACAAAGCCTTCATGCCAGATGCACACACCTTGTTCACGCCGTAAACATCCGTAGACGCTGGAATACCTGCGTAGCACAGTTGCGACCCAAGACTCAACGAACAATTCTGGAGTTTGCTTCTACCGGCATATGCTTCAGAGGCATCACGCAAGAATCTGGAAGGGAGAAAAGGAAAAACGACAACCCTAATGCAAAGACACGTGCACCTGAATTTCAACACCATAGACACGAATACCTTTACACTTAAAACATACCTCCGAAGACACTCCGCCGGTCGGTCCTCTCAGGTGCTGTCAGCTGCTTCGTCACCGTATCTGACCGAGGGAGAGGGTGGGCGGAAAAGAAGAGGATAGCAGGAGAGAAGGGTACAGCCTAACTCAAAGAAGCCAGTGGGTTGATATTCCCACTACATTGAGACCGCAGTTATCACTGATCTACATAGGCCAGCCTTCCACCTCATCAGCAGGACGCTGACCCTTTAAGTAACCATATACGTAGGTATATGGCGACAGAAGGTGTGAAGTACCTTACACTATATACACATACACGTACAACACACGTGTGTATTCCGCCCCGTGAATACATGTAGGCCCGACAGATGGCTGGAGCTGACGCAAGAAGTCCTAACCTGATGCTAGGGCAGCCTGTCTATGGGGTGCCTGACCGCATCCCGCTGTCAACACCTGGCCAACGACAACTTGATCTACTTGACCTCCTTCCACACCTGCACGACGTAGCGCACCATCTATAGCTATGGCTCCAAGACGGTGTACAGGGACACTCTTCAGCCTCCCCAGAAATGAACCTATAGGAGTCCGAGCTCCAGTAACAATGAATGTTGGACGAGGTAGGAACTTGCGGAGGGTTCCTTGCCGCGAGAAGGAAGAGAGGACAGACGACGGTACAGAAGACCCCGACATGGTGACGAAGGTTTGGAGGGGGATTGAGGGGAGCGGGAAGAAACAGGAGAAGGAGAAAAAAATCAATCGGAAAGAGGCCTTTGAAAAGAGGGACAGAAGTGGAACGGACCAAGGACACACAACCAAGTAAAGCGATTATGAAGAGAAAGTTCCCCGGACAATGGAATCTTCCTGCTGAGTGCCAATCATCCACTCCGGCTGAACCTGTTGTACACATGTATACTGGCCCGTTTCCAAAGTGCCCAGTTTTCTTGAACACGGGAAGGTCCACAGTCTCCTCCGACGCGGCGCATACGCGCCGCCGCCGGATTGTAAACAAACGTTAAGTATCACCCCAAGCCACTAACGATCAGTGATGCCCAGGAGAAAAGCGGTAGTCACGAATGAGCAACTTAGCGTACAGCACAGAGAGAAGTCTGGTTGGACACAGATGCATAGAAGGAACGCGAATAGACAACCGAGGTACGAAGACAGGGATGGTGTGCGCCATTCTTCGGCAGATGCGGACACGGGGAAAAAAGACGCACGAAAGGAGGCAGAAGGATGACAAGACGAATGAGCGAAAGAAAGAAGTTTTCAGTACTGTCGCCACGCCGTCGCACAATCGAGATTGGAGGTCCTGGGGGTGATAGGGCTCAAAAGAAGCCGGGTCGCGACAGGTCAACGATTTCTAGGCAGGGCGGCTCTTTCTAACCAAAGCAGCGGCGAGAGTGAGCCGGACAAAAAATTTATTACATACTGGGAAAAAAACGGACCACTGATGACGGGAACGAAACCTACTGAAAAGTACAGAGTCTGGCATTCTCTTTCGGGGTCGAACGACTCACTCGAGTTGAATCTGATCGGCTTATATCCGAGTGAGGACCCACGAACAAGGGACATAGGTCGACAGAGGGGATAACTATGATTTAACAAGGGCTAGTGAGCGGAAGAGGTCGGCGACAGCTATCCGGTGATTCCATGTGCAAAGCTATCCTAGCAAGGAAGTAAAGCCTTTCCTCCTGGACTTTGTTCGTTAGAAGAGCCGATTTTTGTCCCTCGGCCAGCGTTTCCTGTCTTTCGTTTTGTCATGCTTATCTATGTGACTAATACAGATCATCCCATCACTGGGGGAGGCGCGACACAGCGTTGGGAGAAACGGTTTTGCCGGATTGGCGGTCGAGTCTTTTTCTGTTGCGTCGTTATCCTCTCTGTTTTCCTACTCGGCTGTGTTCTTTTTCCTTCCCGTGCCTCTCACGTTCCGTAAGTCGTTGGCCTCCAGTTTCCAAGCAGTTACTTTGTTCAGTGAGAGAAAGTACAAGCGGAAAGACTTCTGCCATACCGTCGGCAGACTTGCTCGCATCTCCTAAAAGCCATCTGAAAGCAGTTCATACTCAACTCGTCCTTCGTGTTAAGAGGCAAAGTGTTGGAGTCCGCCTGTTTACCCTTTCGCTCCCTCATTCGTGTCAGTCATGTCGCCGTAAAGAAGGGCACGAATGTATTCTTTGCCACCGAGGCGTAAGGCTTTTCCGACTTCTCTTCACTGTTTGTCGTACACAGAGCGACAGACAGCTGACCTTTTGCTTGGTCCGGTTGGGTCCAGCGCAGTCTTCTCAGTCCCACTGGTTCTGCTTCCCTCGCCCTCCTTGATTGCGGATTCAACATTGCGGCCATTCGCTGCTGGGTTGCAGATAGATGTTTCTTGGTATTAGCTGCTTAAAAGCTGTTGCTTAGTACCGCACTGTTGCATTCTCTGCAGTTTTCCTAGGAATCCCCGTTTCTTCTTGTTGCTCAAAGCTGTGTGAGGCTTGTTTCTGGAGGTGTCCTGGTCCTAGTTCCGCTGCTTTCTTTTCAGATACAGAAGCAGGTGTTTTGTCGCTTTCTTCTGGCTTCTTTCTTTCCCAGTGCGTACACTGCTGAAGGGGGATGAATTTGACTGGTCTTCTGTTGACAACCTGAGCTCTTCCTGTTTGTGTTAATGTCCCTATTTCCTTATCTGCTGCATGCATGACCCGGAATCATCTCCTCCGGTTCCGTCACTGCGGCCATTTTTTCCTGCCGCGTGGTCTCCGTGTCCCGTCTGTTTTTTCCTGCCAGGGTGTTCCCGCCGGCCCTCCGGGAAAGGTCGCCCCGTCATAGACGTGTCTCAGTTCAATTTCTACGCGTGATGGCGTGTTCTATGCCTTGCTGTGCTGTGACCTGTCTCCTCCTCTCGGGGTTCGGAGTGGTCTTTCTTATCGTCTATGGCATTCTACTCTCGGAGAAGTCCAACACTATCGAAGTTGACCATGACAAAATGGAAAATGGCGCCACGGCTGCCTACATATGTGCTGCAGTAAGTCGAAAATGACGAGTTCTGTGGAGTACTTTGGTCGTCACATAGGAGGGCGTCAGAGGTGTCATTCGCACACAGTCCTGGACACTTATCATCAAGTCGCGGCCTAGTGTTGTCGTGTCATCGTGCCTTTGCACTCCCTTGTTTCCCGTGTTTTGGAAACTCGAGGGCCGTTAGCACCGTGTGCTCGCTAGAGAGAAGACATCACTTACCTGCCATATTGTGTATTCTTTGCCATATCCTGTTTTTCCAGGTGTACGCTGGCTTCTTTGTGTTGTCGGCCATCTATTTGCTGATTCATTCCCGTCGCCGGAACAGCCGAGGGTCGGGTCCCGAGTCCTTTCCGATGCAGTCAATGGCAGAGGCAGGGGAAGCGGAGGAAAAGCCTGAATTTTCTGCTCCCCCGGAACCGCTGCCTGCTAGTTTGGCATCCAAAAAGCTGTCGTTGACTCGCACAGCACCTGATAGTCGCGGGGATGAATCATGATCCGTGCTGGCGATTCTTTCAAACATGTGAACAGTACTATGTCAACTCAGCATCAGTTGCCAGGATCAGGCCAGGTTCGTCGTCGGAGTCCAGGAAAAGATAGTTCTTTATTTGCTGTCCAGGAACCGTTTCAACTTCTTGGTGGCTCCGGGAACTGCCACTGAGCATCCTCTCGGCTTTTTTCGTTGCACCTTTGGAAAGGTATGGCGCGGCCGTTCCTTCCGAAGACAAAGATCATCACTTCTATCACTAGTTATACGTGCTTTCTTCTGCTTTGCGAGGAATGTTTCAGATTGGAAAAGCATCCTGTATGGTCCCTAGTGTCTCTTCCGCAAACAGACCTGACGGAGGGCTTTAGTGCAGGCGGGACGTTCTCCAGACCCCGCTCATGTCCAAGGGACGTTGTCACAGAGTTTTTTTATCGTGACGCAAAGTCTGGAGTTTCTGGGTGACACAGTCTGGTGGTGGATGTGCTGGAGATAGTTTGAAAGGGGTTTTTCCGTGTGAGCACTCACAAGACGGTGAGCCGTTCACCTTCGCTTCGCCGAAAAAGTCCGGCAGAAGGAAAACGAGAGAAAGCATTGGTCAGTGGAGGTGCGCGAGCCGTGCGGCAGAAGGAAAACGAGAGAGAACATCGGTCAGTGGAATCTCTACGAGGGTGCGCGAGCTGGTTTTTCCACTTGGTGTCAGTCGTTTTATTCACGGAAGGGAGTTCAGCTGTATCTAGTTCCAGTGCCTTTTTTTTTCTTCATGGGTCAAGGATGCCTCGTTTGTCCAAGTCTTTCGGAGGCCACCGTGCGAGTCCGTCAAGTTTCTTCCCGCGTCACCTGCTGATCTTCCTTCCGGCTAGGACATGCGGCAGATGCAGGTGTAAGTAGTCTCACATACCCAAGGTCGTCGCAGGCCGGTGGCATTCCCAACGGAAGCCCAGATCCGGGCAGTCGAGCCCATAGACCGTTTGGAAAAGAGAGCTTCTTCGGGAGCTGTAGAAAGACCACGGGTCAGCAGTTGGTCCGTGTTTGAGGCGACAGAGCCGCGACACAGTGAAGAGCTTTTCAAGGTGCAGGACAGTGCATACAGTAGTTCGATGGAAAGTTCGATCGCCACGGCAATCCACCGCGCTCACGGATACGCACCAGCCACTCATCTTGACTAGCACCGTTCCGCAACGGCCTTCAGTTCAACAGTCAAGTCTTCTACTTCGTGGGGACTTTCTGTTGCGAACAGATGAGTCCGACTCTATGTTGGTTGCCGGAGACACACATTCACACGAAAAACATACGCAGCACATCACAGCGCCCGCAACTTCCTATATTGCTGTTGCGAGATTCGCCAGCGTGCTGATACATAGCCTCGCCGGGTGCGTCGACAATTGGTCCCTTCGTACTTTCGTAGCGGCTCTTCCAGTTTCCGAGAAAGTTGGTGAGAGCGCAGTTCGGGTAAGGCGACTTCAGCGATGAGGGTGCGGGAGTTAGCGAGTTTCAAATCACGTGTCTGCCGAAAGAACGAATTGTGACGTACTGCTCTTCGCCCTCCCGCCACAGTAACGATGTTGAACATACACAGGCAGCTGGCGGACGTCCTGCCAAAAAGAGGAGAGAAGCCGGACTTTGCCCGTTTCACGAACGAAATTCAGCTATAAGCCAGGGGAGATACAGGTTACTGAAAAGTGAGTTAGGGGTGTTTCCCCCTCCAACTGATGAAGTCAAGCGGTCCTCACTGGGGTGAGGAATCTTACGGTTGTATTACACCATGGAAGCTGATCCCGAAGGTGAGTTTAGCTTCATAGTCTACATGCTATCAGACCACAAGGTCACTGCGTGGTCTGGGAGTCACCGAAAGCGGACGCCTCCTGCACTTTTGAGAGACGTGGCCTGTGCACTTGCTGCAGGAGAATCACCGTTTCTTCCGCCAGGAAGCAAGGCCAAGGAGAAGACGCTAGGCCCTTCGGGTAAGGAGACCGGGCTTTCTGCGTGTCGTTTTCGGTCTTCCTCGATGCTACATTAGGCAGACCCGTCCTGCAGCTGCAGGAGTCCCGCTGCAATCTGAGAAGAGCACACGACACCAACTTCTATTCGTACTGGCCTCTAACAGACCTGAAGCGGGGGGTGCCTGTACAGCTCTACCCCGCAACGCCCCCATGTGTGAGCCTCAACTGAGGGTCATTTTCTCTGTGAGAATAGCGCCACCACGGATCACCGTGCTTCTGTGTCTGGATACAAGCCACGTTTTGACCCCGGCACTGGCGGACCCTGGGCGCTCGCGTGCCTGTCTCGACCCTAATCGAAATTGTGTGCGACCGAGCCGCGCTGTGCCCAGCCAAGCCTCTGCCGAGCCCTGTCCATTTGGTCCTTACTGTTCGTCAGAAACTCGACACACGAAACCTCTCTCTTCTTCCCAGCGCGCTTGCCGTAGAAGACCGTTGCGCCAGTGGCGGCCAGGAGAAAGTTGGTGGGCCGCCGGGAGGAGCAAGGCCCTTTTCTCTGAGTTTCCGGAGGTATGCATCTGCTTCTCTGCTGAGCCGAACAAGGCTGCAGGACATGAGAGCGTAAGAAAGAACAGCCAGGCTATCCGGTGGAACTGCAAGTGCCGCGGCCTGTTACTTCGTGGACGCGTGCCTGCAACTGGAGCAAGAGCAGGCCGAAGAAAGAAGCGGTTTAAAGGGAACTGTAGGACAATGCGGCCAAGAACTGGGGACCAGTTTTTTTTCCGAATCGGGATTCCTTTGTGTTCATGTGTCTACCCAAGACAACTACCAAGCCGCAGAAACCGCAACAGTTGGGAGAAAATCAGTAGGTGTGCGGCCATAGAGAGCAGGCAAGGCCGGTGACCGCCCGTCCACATGGCCGAAGCAGACAAGACAGATAACCACTTAGGGGGCTGCGTGCGGGTGCTTCTCCTCTGTGTATGCATAAGCGACTGGGACTTGTGGAATGATTCCAACGGCTGAGAACTCGTAGCGGTGGCCCGCACTCCCCGGCCTCCAAGTCATTACAGGATTGTTGCTTGACCCGCAACAGCGGCACTGCTGCCGACGTCATGCCTAGCACTAGCTCTACTGTTCATGGAAAGCGACTGACCGTCGAAGCTGAAGAACCTCGACCTCTTCTGCTTTTCTGAGTTTCTCGACAGAATCCGCCACTGTACCCGCCATCAATCCCCGCGCCTTTCGCTTCAGCATAAGCAAACTTTCTCTCTTGTTCTGGAGTGCCTGGGCGGTTCGCTGCTTTGCTGCGGTCTGAAGAGGCATCAAGTTGATCAGCAAGAGCCGAGCGGTTCTTGTACAGAGGCACCTTGTCGTTGCAATGCTGCCCGTGAGCCAGTTTCTTACGAGGCACTTTTACGGGCGCTTGTTGCCCTTTCTCCTGCAGTGGCCTGTCGGGAGTACACCGTCCAGCGTGAGGCATCCGTCAGCAGAAACTCCCGCGAAAGGAAGTAGGGATCCCCCCCACGCGCGCCCTCGCCCGGTCCCATCAGGCTCCCATCTCCCGGTGCGGAACGGCCAGCCTGCACCTCTCTCAAGGGGGCACGCCTTGTCCTCTCCGGAGAAACCTACCTCTTGTTCCCGGAGAAAACGCTTCCGCTGGAAGTTCCGAAGATAATCTTCCTGCTTCCGGCATAAGGCGTTCTGATGAGCCTCCAAGACCTCAGCCTTGCGCTCCCGGGCCACCTCAGCTTTGAGCGCTTGTACGGCTCGCAAGGCGACGTGCTTGTTCTCCCGTTCCCGTTTGCGATGGGCTTCAACAAGACACCTATTAGCCGCTCTTTCCATTAGCTGATTCTCGACCCTGATTAGGTCTGCAGCAGCACGGAACACACTATGAGACGGCGGTCTCGAACACGGGTCCAAGCGACTCGTCGTCAGACCATGTTTCGCGGGCTACCAGCGAAAGAGACAGCTCGCTTTTGTCCAGTGGCGCTTTGCAACACCGCTTGCTGGTCAAGATGCTCCCATCGACAACCGTGGCTGCGTGTGACGGCGCGGAGATTGTCGGTGTATGGCAAGCACCAGCTCGGCGTGACAAAACCGCTCGGCACTCCAAGTATTGCCTCGGTACGGGGGTAGCTTCGTTACGCGACTCCGAGAGACTCAGAATTCTTCATAGTACAGCGTGAGACGGTGGTTGAACTGTACATCCAAGGTCTCACCCCCACTGCTCCAAGTCGGCCCTTACCAACGAGCTGTTTTTCTACTTGTCGTCTCCGGCCTTGCTCGGCTATTCTGGCGCGTCTGCGGACGCCGTCAATCACCCTGAGGACCTTTTCCTCTTCTCTCTTGAGGTACCGTGCTCGGTTAGTGTGCTTCTGTATTTCCCTTTCCAGGGTCCTTTTACTGCGCATGGCGTCAGAAGGGGCAAGTCGGCCGCTCACGATCACCCTAGTTTCTGCGGAGCTCAAACTGCGAAGTAATTTCTCAGTGTTGTTTTCCTCGCTGCGAGCGCTGTCCTCCCCGTCTCCATTACGATTTCCAAGGCTCCGTAGTCGTCGAAGGACTGCCACTTTTCTTCGTGGACGGCACTGCCCTGTGGCGCTCAACAAATTCACACTACAACCAGCCCAGTAGTAAGTACACCTGACTTCGAAACTTGGCAGTCGCTTTGGGACTTTAGCTTGGTGCGTCTCGGACCGTGAAGCGCGGGTCCGAGCCGTACCCCTCGGCTTTCTTGGGAGGAAAAAAGTGTCCCGGTGCTCCGGCGGGTTGCCGGGCTTCTAACTGCTCGCAAGATTAGAGGTGGACCATCTTGCTGGTTGACTCACTAGTCCTGACTTATACCTCGGAAGATGAGCGTCATGGTCAACGTAAACCGCTGAAGATGGCTTGTAAATCGGCGCACGGTAAGTACGCCCAGGAAACTGTGGAGCCGGATGCACTCGTCGAAGCACGAAGCGTTTGCTAAGCCGTTCTCCAAACTCTTGGGTTGGCCGCCGTACCCTGTGCTGCGGCTTTATAAACCTCATGTACTTCCCCCTACCTGTTCCCGAGGGAATGGTAGCGTTTTCCGGTGTCCGCCTTGGCTCTGGTTTGCACTCTGTCTTTGTCGTTCTTGACGTGCCTGCGTTTTCAATCGAAGCCCCTTGGTGTTCCGGTGACTGGTTTTCCACCGGCCGCGTGGCCGGCCGGACTCGTCTTATAACATGAACCCGACCTCGGAAGCGGTCTTTTGTCGGGACCGAAAATGGTGTTGCTGCACCTGGTCGGTTGTGGATTCCTTCCTGCGATGGACGGACTCCTGTCGTCTCGCCTGCGCCGTGACCCCAGGCGTATTCGGGTGGCTGAACAGTTGTGCACCTCAAAGGAGCTTGTTGATTCTCGTGTTTGAAAGAGCCGCGAAGTGGCTTTATCACGTGAAGTTTCATATCAGCGGACCATGTTGCTTTCCCAGGGGCAGTTGCAACCGTATCAGAGCTTTCGGTGTCTGCCACTGCCTGGCAGTAAACCGCGGCATCCTCGCGCGAGTTGTCGCTACCCCGACTTCCCTGGGGGGAGCCTGACGACGCCTCCCTCATATCGCGGTATGATAGAGAACGCGGAGCTTTGGGCTTGCTATACGCGGCTACTCGGAAACGGAATGGCACCGCGATTCTGCAAGACCAGCGGCCGCACTTCCACTCCGCGATTCACGCTTTCAGTGTGTCGCAGCTGAATCTCTCCACTTTCCAAATGCCAACAGTGTTCGTGAAGCACGGTACGCTTGGCACCGCTCGCAAGTTTTGTAACCCCGATTTACCGGGGTTTTGCGGGCTTCCTCCCACCCTCCCTCTTCGCGGGCGAAGTCACGGGTGCAATCACACACAAGCGCAACTGAATTGTCCTGCGCTGTCCGTCATGATCCCCACGCGGACAGTAACGGTAGTACACCAGTTCACTGCCGGCTTGAATAGCAAGCGACTGCACAGAGATCCACGGGAGGAGACGTCGCAAGCCGAGCCCTCCACCATTGCCGGCGAAGCTGCTGGGCCTCTGTTGAGCCACACCAAGTAAAGCACTGGAGATTGTCGTCTGG
>NW_027153180.1:0-13138 GCF_002600585.1 Cystoisospora suis
GAGAAGAAGAAGAAAGACAACAATTCCGGACATAACCGACACATACAGCATGCCGCGCAGATAGTAGAAGCCTCCTCCCTACACTCTTGTTTCCCTACAGATCTCATCTGCAATTCATGCGTCCTCTTTGGTACCTGACGAGAGTCTAGGTGAGACGTAGATGCACTATGCACCTGTCGTACACGCGTATGTATATATATATAAATATATATATAGGTAGATATAGATAAGAAGATATATGATGTATTCTGTCCCCCTGCATTACGACTGGCAACCCACCGTCGTTTCCTCTCGGATTTTTCGACAAAAGAGAGAAAGATAGACACCACTCAGAGACACAACCAGCTGTCTACATGTCAGCCACGGTGGTTCTATCTACCTGTGTGCATGCGGCTATTAGCGCGTGTGTAAGTCTCCTGAAAAATATATCCATTACAAGAGCGCTGAGATTGCGCTAGGCAAACAAGTAACGGCAATCTGACTATGAGCTCGCGTTCCATCAAATTCGGTCCGCCACATACTTAACATACCGGACTCGTATACACATAAAAAAGAGAGAAAAAGAGAGGGAGAAATGAACTTGAAGTGCAACACACCCATGTTGTTTCGCAGGTACAATCCCTGGGCTGCACGGGGCTATTTTTATCCTTCATACTTGAAGGTATTAAGATACTGCATAGTTGATCGTCATAACATACCTGGACTATACGTGGAGCGGCCACTCCCTCCGGTTGTTGCATCTTGCACTTTTTAAGAAGCCCCGTCAACATTGGGAGAAGTTCTAAACGGCTGAAGGGACAGAGCATACTACCATATGATACCCATACATACACATAAATGTCTGTATTTCAGATACTCCTCGCGGCTACTTCACACCTGTCATCCTCTCTATAGATACGACTACTCGACTTGAATCTTTTTCGCTATCTTCCTCGTCATCCTAATGCCTTTCCTCGACTTCTTTACCCTACACACTCAGTGCAACAGGAAGATAAGAAATGGGAAAGAAGTAGACCACTCCCTCATGACCTCTCTGGACTCTACAAGAGAGGAGAAGAGAGCTAGAAAGAAACAAGAAAGACGGTGGCGCCGAGCGAGACTAACGAGAAACGCCTGATTAAGAGTGATAGCTTCTCCACTTGAATTTTGGTTTCCTTCCGTAGTTCAAGAAGAATGAAAGAAGTTCCCCTCGCACGAAAGACAGAAGGCCAGAAGAACAAATCTAGTCTATCGTGTATCGTCTTCTCTACAAGGAAGAGAATAGCACCTTGCTCCTCTCTTACGAAGGAATCAACAGCATAAAAGAAAGGAGAGAGAGAGAAAGAAAAGACCTCTGTCTTATGAAGACAAGCGACTAAGGTGACCATTCTTACAACAAGAAAGAAGAGGAGAAAGAGAGCTCGGCTCGGTAAAGACCCGCCATACATTAGGTATACACTAGGGGGCTCTACTTGGGTATACGATGAAAATCGATATCGAGATGTATATGTACATGTCCTCATATTAGAAAGGAAGGAAAGATCACCCCAAGGTCGTTAATCTTCTTTTCTTCCTCTCCTTAAGCGAGTCTATGGAGAATGAAAACAGAGCCAACACATCTTTTGTCTTTCTCTCTTCTGCGTATGTTACCAGCCCCAAATCAAGTCTCTCAACGGACGTATTGAGTTAGCTTTTCCGTTTCTGTGGTTCCAAAGATAGCTGAGATATTCAGAGAATGAAGACGGAGAAGGGCAGGAAAAGTCCAGACAGGGAAGCCTTACTAGGGACATCTTTCAACGGGCCAGCCGAACTTTACAACAATACGCCAAGTCTCTGGACAGACGAAAACTTCATGAAGAACTGAAGCAACTGAAGAGAAAGAAACCCAAGAGAAGACATCTCATATACATGTGGGAAGTGAGGGATGTATCGCTCCTCATACAAAGAGATAGATAGACAGCGAGATAGCGAATGTGGTCACATGGCGGCAAGCATAGAAAATGGTTGAGTCAAACTTGTCTTCGTTTCATGATAACAGCTAGCCGAGTGGGTCGATACAGGGAAGTGAAGGATAGAGCTTGAAGAGAATCGATTCCCCCTTGTTGGAAAGACAAGCAGTAGGAGCGGACATTCCTCTAGACGCGAAACACCTCATGAAGTACTAGAAGAGGGGTTTAACTTTAGATCTAAAGATACACTCTTGTCTTGAGAGAGGGGATGGCAAGATCAGCCTAGAGAGACATCGAAGACGAACAGAAAGAAATATCATTGGCCGGAGAGAAAAAGCATAGAAGAAACAGAAGAAAGAAGAAACCGAAGAAGACTCGATTCTTTCTCCGAGAACCTTTGTTGAGTATGTTCTTCCCCTACATATACAACTACCACTTTACATATACTGGAGGACTCCTCTTCATAAGGTTAAGATAAGATAGATCTCTCCCTTACTTGCTATCGTCTAGTGCATCTGAGAGGAGATACGTCCCCGTGGCCATAGCATCATTCGTGGCTCCGTGTGAGAGAAGAAGGGTGAAGAGAAGCAATGGTCGAGAGCAACATGAAGAATAAAGACACAAGGAATACAAAAACGACACCTTCACACAGGAGATATCTCTCTGCGCATATACACTGTAGATGTCTGACATATATTGTCGTAAGATGCTTGCTGTCCTTACTATCTCGATTAAGAAGGACCAGACCCTTCTGTCGACGTCCATCGACCCATAGAGCGTCATCCTCTATAGGTGAAGGAGCGATCATGCTTTCCAGCTCATTTTCAGCTTCCTTATTCTTCTTCTTGCTATGACTTTGACTGCCTTCTTTCTTCGCCTCGGCCTCTCTTCCTGTTCACAGCAGGAGTGACCCTGGAAACTTGAGGGGGAAATGAATTACAAACCGAGCAGCTATTTCTAAATCGATAGAAAGAAAGAAAGAATCTGACACGCAGCAAAGTGGTGAGCTGCGCGGAACGAGAAGAATACGTAAACCTACTTAGATGGCGTCTAGACCGATGATGACTGGGGTGTATATGCACTTGCATCCTGCGCCATAGATGTCCACATACCCACACAGAGATGCAAAGCAAACCATCTACCTAGAAAAGAGACATGTACAAGACACCTACATACTCATGCATACACACTGATACATACACATTCATACATGCATACATATACCGATACCGCATGTGAGAAAGAACGCATGCAATCAACGAGGAAGAGAAAAAAGATACCTCTAAAATCTCAAGTCAAGTGCATACGATGCAGAGACATACTCGGACTACCCACCCGCACTTCTCCACACATGGAGTTGCATATATACATATCTATATACATGTCTAGACACCTAGATGTATGACCACACATATATGAATTGAGTGGCATGAGCAAACTGCGGCGGTGGTTGAAGTATGTAAGTTAGAGAGATGGAGGGGAGGACTGTCTGAAGGACCTCTTTGTGAAGTTTTTTTCTTACCTGCCTTTGTCTGCTCGGTCTCAAAGAGGTGTGTGACCATGTTGAAGTGCTTTGTCTGGAGTAGGTCTGTAAAGGAAAGAAGTAGAGGAGAGAACGTTGAAGCGAATTGATCTCTGCCTTCTCTCCTCTTCGACTGCTTATTTGCTTTCTTCGTCTTTCCTTCAGCATCGGTATCATCTGGATCATCATCCGTCATATCGATTTTCTCCTTCCGAGATGGTTTCTTCAAGGCATTCTGTTGTCGGTGCTTATCTTCTTCTTCGTCATCCTCTGAGGAGCTTGTATCTTCTTCGTCGTCACTCTCTGAGTCCGTGGAAGGACTGCTTGTATCAGCTTCATCTGTATCTGCGGACAGCATTTTCTTAGTCTTCTCCTTTGCATGCCTTTCTTTCTTAGATTTCAACGAGTGCTTCCCCGATTTCTTCTCTCGATTGCTTCCGTCCTCCTCATCCGCTTGGCCACGTGCTCCTCCTCTTCCATCTTCGTCTTCTTCGTCGTCGTCTTCTGATAATTCTTTCTTTTCGTCAGCCTCATCGTCATCCTCTTTCTCACTCTCGTCGTCGTCTTCCTTATCTCTATCTTCTTCACTGCCCTCTTCATCTTCTCCATCTTCACCTCGCTTTCCTGTACAAGATGAAGGACAATAGATGCATGCACAACGTGACACACTTTCATAGCAGGAGGAGCCATCCGGTCGCAGTGCCATGAGAATCGACTATCCTCCAAGTGTAAAGCTTCAAGAAAACAAGCCAGGGTGATCTTTCCATGCATCATCATGCCTTATCTCCTGGGGACCTCTATCGTTGCTCATTGACTAGAGTCGTCTCATGGAGGGATGCGAACACCCCGTGTTCCTTCTTCTCTTTTCTTTTCCTTCTTTCTCTTTCACCATACATACAGTGTATACATTTGTAGGTACGTTTGGGAGATGGATCTTGTGTGTGTGTGTGTTGTCAGACAGGAAGGAGAAGGGCCCTGGAGCCGACGTTTTCTCGGCAACTCTCCGAGAAGAATACACGGCGGAAAGACCTGACAAACGATGTTTTCTTGCTGAAAAAAGGATGCCAACTACGGGGCACCCCAGGTGTACGTACAGTGTACTACATGTGTACATACGCACACCACTTCAACCTTTCTCTCCTTCTCTCTCTATGTACGTATAAATGCCAGCTAATTAGCACGCACGAAGCAACAGGAGCACCAACGAGAAAAATCGGATAGGATCAATCTCTCTCGATTGTTGCCAGAGAGAGATCTCCTACCCTACAGTAGGAATCTCTACGATAAGGCAATAAGGAGTAGTATCAAACGTCAAGAATAGAAAAAAGGCGGCATACCTTTCTTCTGTTTTCCCTCATCGTCTACATCATCGTCAAGCGACTTTTTGCCTTTAGAATCCTCATCCTTCTCGTCGTCTTGACAGTCTCCTCCTCTTCTTGATACACTCCCCATGAGCTCATCGACTCCTCCGTCGCCATCCCCACCCGCCGTGTTTGACGTCTCGCCATCTCCTACTTTCGCTGATCTTAAAACTTCCTTCACTTTACTTCGATGGTCCCTACAAGTATCAAAATGATATAGACATATATATATATATATATATGTGGATGTAGATATGTAGATATATGTATGAATGGATTAGCTAAGACCGTCCTTGATGCATACAAAGTTCAGTCATAGACTCGCAAGTTAGAGGCTTGAGAAATCTTACATATACGCAAAGAGATATATATATATAGCGTCTTGAGAGACATGCAGGTCTTTATAAATAAATGATCATGCAGACCGCTTTAGGATCAGTGTATATAGGGGACTCGCTATACATGTGTGGAAGACTTATCGAGATACAATCGAGGGGCACACGTAAGCCTACGACGGATGCTTATCTCTACAAAGAGAAACGTGAAAAAGCTGGTGAGTCTAGTTACAAACGTATACGGGGGTGTAGACCTTCGATGACTGTCTTGCGTCGTATGTGTTTATCCGGACTTCCCACTTATAGTCGGTCTGCTTGAGCCCGTCAAGGTATGCATGTGTGTGTATAAGCATGTGTGCGAATACGGATATATGAATCTGTATGTCAATGTATGTATACGTATGTACGTATATACATGTGTGTTTATATGCATATATGTAATTCCCCTTCAGCAGCAACTGTTCGTCATGGGTCACGTCCAGATGAACCTACAGCTAAGCCTCTCTCCATCCAGCCCCTGCACCTCCACACACGAACGAGTAATCTTCTTCCGCAACAGAGAAAGATAGCCAAAGGGAAAGAGTGACGGCCGAAAGTACAGACGGAGAATCGTCATCAAGCCAAGGTTGTGCATCGTTAATTCTTCGTGTAGAAATCCTTTATCAACGTCGAAGACCTCTAGTAAAGAGGGGAAGCAGCAGAGAGATCACCTTGCATCTGCCCGTGTCTATACATACCATTGAGTGAGCTTATTATCTTGACACATGAAATTTTGGAAGAATGTCTGGATATCACTCTTCCCTTCTGAAAAGTCAAAGCGCCCATGATGTGCGACTGAGGCTACCATCAGTCGCGTGACCTGCATCCACCGCAGAAAGACATATATAAGCAAATTATCTGCATGCGCAAGACATACATATCGAATCTCACACATCCGTTCTCTCCCATACTGTGTATAGATTCGCAAAGATTTGTACTTGTACATAATCCTACTGCATGCATGCGTCTGCTTCCTAAACTCGTTATGCATATGTGAATGTCTTACATACACCACATGCATCAGCATTCAAAGTATATACAGACACCTCCATACATACTACACATCCACAACGCATGCAAGAAAAAGATCGACTAGAAGAAAACGACTTTCAGACAAAAAGAAAGAAAACCTCTCCCCTCCCTAGATGACACATGCTGGACCTGGAAAATTCATTCTCACTCGATTCCGTTGACCAAAGCTTCGCTTTTAGAAGCTAGATAATCTTCTAGGGAAACCCAACAGGAGCGACATGAAAAGGACAAGACCAAGACAGAGGAAGAGGAGAGACAGGAGGAGAGACAATGTAGAAGCGAGATAGTGAGCTTAATTACACACCAGGAGAAAAGATCACAGGAAAAGGCAAGAGAGACTTCCCAATGAAACGTTTCTTTCTCGAGCTTTTCTTTCCTACCTTCGCACTTATGTCCCTTCCCCCCCCCCCCNNTCTGGTCTCTTATGCAATCTTACCTTTCTGAGAAACGTCTTGATGACCTTCTTCAAGATGAACGTACAGACTTGCGCAGGTGTGAAGCTCCTGACAATCTGAGAGAAGTGGGTTAGGTTCTCCAGCTGCAGAGACACCTCATACTGCCAATAGAGACGGGAAAAGAGAACGGGTGGAGGAGACGTCGATGCTCCGTTCGGTTTCGATGCATAGGGAGGTAAATGAAAAGCTGGACAACCTCGTAAACACCCAGGCGGCTGTAGCGAGAAGTAAAAGACAGACAGAAAGAAATCGAGGCTGTCTCTCAACCTTAGAAAGAAACATGCAGATAGGATATCATTCTTTTCATGAAAGAAAGACGAGGCAGAGGCAAAACGCGCAACAGCAGAGCACACAAGAATCTCTCCTTCCTCTGCAAGGACATAAACAAACCTATCAAAAGCTCTACTCCTCGAAATGGACGGATTCACAGCTCCTTGCATCGAGGTGGATCGATTCATCTTGACAACAGAAAGAAAAAGAAGAGGAACAAGAGCAGCAGCCGATACACACCCCTTCCACACCGCCATGGCTCTTCAAAGTCTTTCCATTCTTCTCTGATAGGTGCCAACGCTGGAGCTTCTGACCCTTCGTCCAGGGAGATATGACGATGAAAAGGAAGGGCTGAGAACGTGGAAATGTCTGATAAACGAACTTCTCTACTGGCATGCAAGAGACTACGAAGAGACATCCCACATCATTTCTCTTTCCTAGGTGTTGTGTATCATACATGCATATACTTATAGAGACAGAGAGGGAGAAAGAGACAGAGAGAGATATACACACTGAGAAATCTGTCTTTCTGTGATGTGCTTGTCTACAAGACTTCGGCTTGTCAACATAGCTGCCCGCATCTCTCTTTCCAACCCTCACATAGGCACAGAAGTTCCAAGAAGAATGAAAAGACTATGGCCGGCTCCCTACCCATCAAACACCCCTTGTCTTCTCTGTACGTACAGCTGAAGTACAACACTCTTCCAGAAATCTTCACCTGCTGCCGGACTTCCTCCACATGCACACACCTCTCTCTCTCCCTCTCTCCATGTCTACATATATATCTCCAGATGTCTCTACCTGGACATATAGACATGGTACTACCACGCGTTCGTCTCTCCTCTCAATGCGCAGCCCGAAATGACCAAGAGACGTTCCTCTCCGCATAAAGGAAGACTCCTCCCTCCATGTACCTTCCTATTCGAGAAAGAAAGAAAGAGAGAAAAAGCCGAGTTGTCTTCTTACGTGATAGCAGACATTTGCTTCAACGCCAAGACTGTGAACGCAGTCAGACAGCCGGATAGTTGTGAAGCCTCGTAATGCTATCCCCGTATTCCTTGTGAGAATTTCAGCTGCGCGATCTTCTTCTTCATCTCCCTCTCCGCCAAGATTATCCAAGACAACGTTCTTCTCTGAGTCTTCTCCTTCTCCTGATGCCTTCTTGTTCTTCTGAGTCTTCATATCAAGCGAGCCAGATGACGGGAATGCCTCAGTACGGATAGGTATGTATAAGATTGGGGTTTTTGTAACGGCCCCCCGTTGAAGAAGCTCGCGCAGTCGAGGGATACCCATCGTCACGTTGGCCGCTCCATGACCTGCCTGTGTACATACATCACTCACCCAATGCATACACATTCTCCTTCTGTCGGGTATATACAGGACCCGATGATAGACACTATCTATCACCTTCATACTGGGCTAATAGAAGGGAAGCAGTTCACTGCCTGGTAATGGGGAAGTGAAGAAATGAGAGACATAAGACAAGCATCAGCACATACGATATATGCTAGCAAGACACACGTATTATATAGATATGTATAGAGTCCCTTTATATATGGTCTGATATCAAAGAGTGACACATGCATCTCCATAAAGGTCCCTGTCTCTTATCTGCCACCCCTCCTATCTATCTGTCTTTCTTTCTTTCTTTGATCTACCTATCTATACTCTATCTATCTATCTTCAATCTATCTATCGATCTATCTTTAATCTATCTATCTATCTCTGTCCATACACCCACGCGTAGATGAGTATCTTGAAATAGAAAGCCTTTTAGCCAGCCCTATTGGAGAGAGTTTCTGAACTTTCTTCCCCTTCCCTTCGGTTTCTTTTGATCGCCTTCTTCTTCTTCTTACCAAGTGGAATGTATTAAGAGTCATTTGCGTTGCAGGTTCTCCTATAGATTGCGCAGCGACACACCCGACCGCTTCGCCAGGAGGTGTACAGCACTTATGATAGATAACTCGAAGAATCTGATCTAACTCATCTCTCTCAAGACCGATTCTTCGGCTGACTTCACAAGAAGAAGAAGCCTTCTTTGTATCTTTTTCTGCGAATTCTCCTCCCTGCAGGTCATACTGATCTTTAGCAACTTCTTCCTCTCCTCCTTCTCTCTTCTTTTTCTTCTTATGCGGCATATGAGAAGTCTTATCTCCACCACTCCTACTACAGGATGAAGAGGAAGAAGAATACGATGCTCGGAGCTTGTCATAGCGAGCTATAGCTTTGTCGATGATCTGAAAAGGAAAGCCAAGAGGAATAAGATAGGGAGAAAGAAAAGACAAGGAAGGAATACCTGGTCATATATACATATACAGACATATGCGTGGCAAGATGATGCCTGAATATGTGATGTGGTACACTCACTCTTTAGATCTCTCTACTCGCGAGATTTTCGGTTGATCAGTCGCTTCTTCCAGGTATGGCCTTTTCTATCTGCTAGCGAGATACAGCAGGCCCGACACGGACGCTTTCTTCTCTCTTGCCGAGAGGAAATATCGATGGCTTGTTCTCTACTCCTTCTCTCATACACAGGAGACGTTAAAAGACATGACGCTTCAGAAGAAAAGGCAGAAGAAGAAGAAAACGAAGAGAAACGTCGGAGAGAAGGAAAGAAAGAGGAAAAGATCCTCCAGAGGAAATGAGGACAAAACAGGTTCCACCCCCCGAGGGCCCTGCGACAGATCTATACACATGGATGTACACATGTAGATATGTATATATACTTTTCCGTGCGTATATTTGTATACATATATATGAATATATATCGGTACGTATGTAGATAGATATATATATATACTTCAATTTGCGTATGCTTGTATATTTATACATACAGATATGTAGTGAGAGAGGGACCGACAGGCGTGTATGTATATAAGTGACTATATGCATATGTATATGTGGAGCTACAGAGGCATATACATGACGGGACGTACACTTCTCATCTCCCCTTCAAATTTGAAGGAGGTTTGGCCTAGCCGAGTTAGCGGAGAGACACAATCGAAGTCATGAGCTCCTGAACCTTCACCCGCAGCTCTTCTCCTCCTTTCTTCTTCTTCTTTGGAATTCTTCGCTTCACCTCCATGAGAAGAGGAGGCGTCATCTTTAGTGGTCGCAGGAGGAGTGTGAGGCGAGGAGACTGTACGAGTTGCAGAAGGCTTCTTGAAGACTCTCTCGATAACACGAGGATTATCGAGAGCCATGCTGAACCACACAATGCCCGACAAGAGCACACACCCTTCCTTTCTCCCCTCAATGCTTCCTCCTATCGACAGATGATTTAGATACATAAGACACGTAGCCAAGCAGCAGCATTTCTCTCTCTCTCTCTATAGATAGATATACATGTACAGGTGTATAGACAGAGGGAGAGAGAGTCGGGAGAATCGAGTGTCGTTGTGTTTTAAGGTGCCTATGTATATGTGTATAAGGTGTGAAAGGAGATGGGCAATCCATGCCTATGTGTGTATTTGTGGGTGATGTCTATAGATGACACTGCGAAGATTGGCTGAGCTGTAGGAACTTGCTTCTCTAGTTGTCTCCTCTGTCTCTCACGCTTAGGTAGACTTTCTTGCAGCCCGAGGCTTACTTAGGCAGAAGAAGAAGAAGAAGACGAACGGCACGAGAGACCTAGATGGCGGAAGTGTGTATCTTCAGCACCGATAGACATTATCATACAGGTGCTCTTACATGTATAAATCGACTCACTAGGTAGAGTGCAGATACCAAGATATTCAGTTGGCGTGTGTGGAAGAGACGAGAAATCTCTACATGGGCGATCTGTTCACCTTGAGATGTCCTTTTGCATGCTTTCGACCTTCAATCGACATCATCATTTGGTCTCCTCTTGTTCTCATCCTCTCCTCTTGTTCTCCCCCCCTCTCCTGATTTCCCTCACCTTCAGAAACATTCCTAGCTCTTTCCTTCTACACCACTATCAGTCTCTCAGACGCCTCGCTTTTCTTTTGGCTTGATACATCTACTACCTACCTATCAATTTACCTCGACCTATGAATCGAGAAAGATAGGAGTAGAGCGTCCATTCAAACCGTAGTATATATAGGTGATCTAGCAAGGTAGCTAGCTAGCTACGAGGAGATATATCCATTCGAGGATCCATCCATCTCCTATACAGATATATCGTAGACCATCACCCGGTGTCTGTACACCACAGGAGTAAAATGATTTCTCTCTCACTAGCCGAGGTGGAAGAAGAAAGGAGGAGGAGGAGTTCTGTTCCTTTTCCTTCTTTTCTCTTACTGAATCTTCTCGAAAGTTAAGCGATGCGCGGGATCGAGACCATCATCTCCATAGATGAACTGCACGATCGAGCCGTCTGAATCTCGTACACTTCCGTCGTACCGAACCGTTAGAGCCTCTAAGCCTTTAATCACACTTCGCTGAAGGTATCCACTTGTCGCTGTCTTGACTGCAGTATCCACCAAACCTTCACGACCCGCCATGCAATGAAAGAAGTATTCTTCTTCCTTCAATCCTACGTACCCACGAAAAAAGAAAAAGAAAGAAAGGAGAAAGAGGAACAGCTTCATGAAATCTAGAATACAACGTACGTATAAAGATCTCGACCAGTTCGTCGCGGGACGATAGAAAGATCTCTTCGTCGCTGTACACGACGTGAGAGAAGCTCTTGAAAGAGGAGAAGATCAGAGGTATCTTTACATCTCCTCGTAAGTATCTACATGTTTCGAAGTCAACTCTATAGAGACACAACTAGGGTTGTCCTTATCGAGGAAGAGAAAAGCTAAGAAAGAACATCGGATATACACGAAGAGAAAAAGAGAAAGAAGGGTTCAGTCATCAGCCTTAAACGCATTCAGAGCCATCCACTTGATTAGCAAAGAAAGAAAGAAAGAGTGAGAAAGAAAGAAAGAAAGGAAGGAGACGTGTAAGAATCTCCTTTTATCTTCCGTCTTGTTTTACTTTAGATGGAGATTTTCGGTCTTACCTGAGAGAAAAGATGAGGTGATGAATCCGCGAGCTCGGCTGCCGAAGTCGTATGGGCGGAAAGAAGGGAGAGATCGATCGCTCGTCATAAACTTCACACGCTGTCCTTCAAGAGACTGCTGACCTGAACAGAAAGACCAGGAAAGAAAGAAAGAAAGGAAGAAAAGAAGAAAGAGTCATTTCTCTGTATGTTGAACACTAGAGATCTTATTAAGGCCCAGCCCTGCATTTCTGCTTTCTCTCTTTTCTGTGGTCTTTTATCTATTCTTTCTCTCTCTCTCTTCTTCCAAGAGTGGGGTGGACTTCAAAAGACAAACGTACACAGTCTTCGGAAGAATGAGGCGTGTCTCTTCTTCTCTAGCAAAGTGCATGCACCTCATAGACGTGTGTAGAGTGTAGGTACATGTATGTCAGCACCCGAGGAGTCTCTCTTCAACAATGCTACTATTGCTTGGGAAAACAGTAAGATACACATTCTCTCAATCCCGTCGAAATCCTTCGTGTCTATCTACACCTAGAGCTATCTTGCTGTATGTATGTATGTATGCATGTGCGTATATATATATATATATATGTAGAAATAGGCGAGTGAAGAAGACGAGTGAGACTACATGGAGAGAACTTTGCCTGAGAGACGTCTCCAGTCTTCACTCTTGTCTCTGTCTGTCTCTCTGTCTCTCTGTGACGCGGACGGGTAGAAGAAGACTCTTTCGCCCTACACCGTTTTCAAGTCTCTCTCTTCTCTCTTTCTCTTTGTCTATCTCTGTATTAATCTGTAATTCTGTCTGTTCGTCTGTCTCTGGTCTTCTTGAGAATGTCTTCTTACCAAGGAACACAGAGATCATAGCGAAGTTTACGTTACTTCCTTTCGATCCACTCTTAATCATCGATGCAAATCCATTGCGAGGAAATCGATACAAGAAGTAGCTACACACACACACACAATAGAGAATCCAATAGAGAGATGCAGAACAAAAGACGTCCAGACCTTCTATAGGAACCCCCCCTATCCGTCGTTTATCTAGTCGCCTACTTTGATCTGTCTCTTCTATCTGGCTCTCTTTGATTTATCCGCCTATGTATCTTTGACGTATCTGTTTATCTTCAATCTCTCTCCCTATCTTTCATCTATCTATCTATCCATCTTGACTCTATCTGTCTATCTTTAATCTCTCTGACTATCTCTAATCTATCTATGATCTATCTCCATTCTATCTGCTTATCTTTAATC
>NW_027153180.1:13250-18166 GCF_002600585.1 Cystoisospora suis
TATCTGCTTATCTTTAATCTATCGAATTGATGTGCTTGTCACGTGAGTTTTTTTCTATCCTCGCTTTGACTGAATTTATGGCTAAAGTTGGATTTGTCTGTCGATCTGTCTCGTCTCTCTCTTTCTCTCCAAATTCCTCTTTCAAATTTCCTTCCACCCGAAACAAAAAAGCCCTCTTTCTTTCTTTCTCTCTGTTTTTCTTTTCTTCTTCTTTTCTCGGCATGCCTGATCTCTTCTTTACTTTCGTCTCTTCTATTAGAAATGTTCTCTCAACAGGAAAGGCAAGGAATTCTGAAGGGAGAAAAGAAAAGCAAAGAGAAAAGAAGGCGACATCCCGGGCAACACCTCTGCTAGAATAGTCTTGCTATCAAGACACAAAAGACGACTAGTACTACTTCTTCTCTTCTCTTCTCTTCTTCTTCCTCTCCTCTCTTCTTCTTCTCTCTTCTTGTCTTGTTCATTCTGCCACGACTATGATGAAAAAGATGCGTACCTTCCTTTCATGATATCTGTTGATTTGGAGGCGACTTTGCTGAGCGAAGACTGAAAGAAAGCGTCAAGCATCTCATTGAAAATGTTCTCTCTCCCTCGAAAGTGTTGTGTATAGAGGCCTCCTATTCTTCTCTGTGAAAGAAAGAAGAAAGAGATGGAGAGAGAGGCAAAGGAAAAGAAGAAAAAGCAATCAAAGAAGACGTCCACTCGTCACACCCCGGGCTCTTCCATCCGATGAAACGTTTCTAAATATCCGTAGACAAAGACTCATACAAAACTTCAGATAGCTAAAGAGACAAATAGATTAAAGAAAGGAGGTAGAGAGATAGACATATAGAATAAAGATAATAGATAGATAGATTAAAGATAGATTGAAGATAGATAGATAGGTAGTAAATTAACGGCAGATAGGCATAAAAGATAGTTGGCTAGCTGCAGGTGTCTTTTACGAAGTGAGGGCAAAGACACACACAGTGCCGCGAGCTCACAAGCCGCTTGCTCCATCCACCTGCTCGACAACATATAAATACATAAATATATACATATATACGTGCATAAATATCATATAGATGAGACAGAGGACAAAGAAGGGATCGAGATGACTACCTTGAGATAGAAAGAAAGCAGAGAGATACCCAAGTATGTGTTCATATACACATCCTTTCGCTACTCTTTACCCGTATACATATGCATATATCTGTAGACTGAGGGGGAGACAGCAAGGATATATATATTTATGTGTTTGTATCTCTCTGTCTCTAGTTTTATATAGGTATGCTAGGCATATTTGGAGTGATGGAGAGAAGGAATAGATACGTGTCTCTTGCCAGGCTGCGTAAGTTGTTGCAAGTGTATGGTGGATGTAGCATGAACCACAAGCCATGCTGCTGATGACCATACAGCAGACGTCCCTACTGCTGAATAGAGAGATCTTTCCCTTCCTACTTCTCACCTCGTTTACTACCCGGGTCAGTCTCTAACTAACTGTGTGGATGACCTTCTCTCTCTTATCTCTGTATCCATCCAAATATGCACAGATAGGACGAGAGAGATCTTGAACGGAGAGAGGATCGAATGCATAGAATTGACAGTATCGACACACACACACACATTTAGAGAGAAGATTCCACATACCTACATGTAGCCATATATCTACACAGACACATACATATAGAAGGAGAGAGAGAAGGAGAGAAGAGGGAGAGAGAGAGAAGGAGAGAGAGAAGGAGAGAGAGAAGGAGAGAGAGAAGGAGAGAGAAGTATGAGTTGTCGCTTTTGTGCTTCGATATCGACCTACCAAGGTAAGAAGAGAAGGGACTGTGAAGATTTGCATTCCTTGAGAAGAAGCGCTGGAACTTCCTTCTGCTCCTCCGCATGCATCTAGGAGACATTTCTTGACATATCTCTCAGTACTTTCAAACACACGAGCTGCGGCAGCTGTACATACACCTCCATCATGGTGGGCATCTCCATCTGCGCCCTCCTCCGCTCTCCACAGCCAAGAGGGATGATACATTCTCTTCTGAAGCAAAGAAGCATCTCCGTCGATATACCCGCTATTTGGTAGAGAAACCTATGAACAGGAGAAAAAAGAGGAAGAAGGAGAAGGTCACAAAAAGAGCTGGTCGGTCTCTCGAATAGAAGCATCGAAGGTAGAGACCCCGAGAAGAAGTTGAGGTGTATATACAGAAGGACAGAGAAATGAGTGAGAGATATGCGGATGAGAAGGAACACGAGAATGGCTTACTTCTACGGAAGAAGTTAGAGATGCAAACTGCGAGCTCTTCGTCTCCTGCTTACCTCATGTACCCTGCCTGTATTACATTGAAAAAGCAGCACCTAGAAGCCTCTTCAACACACACTTATGTATGTGTGGAACGCATACATCTGTGCAGGTAGATATACCGCCGCTATCTCTGTAGAAATGACTTACATGGCTATATGCCAATAATACAACTAATATTACCCAACGGACTCCGAAGATATACACAAATAGACATGTACATCTGTCTATATATATGTCATATATATACACCCGTACGAACGTGAATATATATGTGTCGTATATATACATCCCGTGTACCCGGTATATATACATATATACGGCCTATACATCCATCCATCCATACCCATAGATGTATATATGGATGGATGGAGAGCGAAGATAGAAGAAAGAAAGTCCGTTATTTCATTCTTCTTATGTGTTGGAAGATACAAATCCTCCCCTCTAAATCTCCCCTGAAGACTCTTCACCTAAATCTAAACATGTAAGGAGAGTGAAGGCATTTTCTTCCCATATCAACCGCTTGTAAGAGAAGGACCTCCAGAGACCTCCAGTCATCCATCTCCTCTCTCTTCTATCGATCCTCTAAAGACGCGCGAGACAAGAGTAAGGACAGGAAAAGATAAAACGAACTCGGAGGTTCTGCTTCTTCTCTTCCTGTGCAGCCCCCATCCTCGCTCTGTGAAGAAGCTTACTGTAACATTAGGAGACGGAGACGAGAAAGCAAGCGAAGAAGAAGAGAAGGGCTTCTGATCCGCGCATTCCTCATCCTGTCCACCAAGCATTCTTCTCGATTTCTTTGGAGATGAACAAAGAATCTCTTCAGGAGATTTGCATAAGAAAGAAGAAGAAGTTAAATCATTTGGCTGGGTGAAACTTCTTTGAAGATGAGAAAGAAGAAGAGAATTCTTGAGGACAGATGCCAATCGAGGTAACTGAGAAGACAAGGAAGGACAGCAAGAGAGATATCGTAGAAAAGCTTTTCTTGCTTGGGTATTCTCAGAGGTCTGGAGATGTCTCAAGAGATCGGAGAGTTTCCCCAATTGTAGAAAGATCTCTTGTCGATCGGGGAGATTTCCCGCTGCAGGTAAGAAAGACGAAGAAGGATGCTGTGAAAGGCGTTCTAAGATCCATGGATCAATTGTCTTCTTTATCTCCTTCTTCTCTAGCATTTTACCAGCCTCGCTCATTTCTCTCTCTTCCTCGTCAAATAAACCTTTCTTCTGCTGCTTCGTGTTCTTTTCTATCTTCGGCATGCCATCCGCTATGTCCTCTTCTTCTTCTCTCTTCACGAAAGATGTCTCTGGAACGTCGTCGCTTTCAGAGGGAGACAACATGCTTCTCCGAATATAAGCCGAGGTGAGATCTTGCGCTTGAGAAAGCTTAAGAGCGTAAGAAGCGACATCACATAGATGAGAGAGATAAAACTTCTCCACACGAAGAGCTAGAGAAGAGTCTTGTTCCTCTTCGTTCATCTTAAGCCAATCTGTCTTGTTCTCTCCTTTCTCTGGAGAACGGAGCTCTTCCTGAACTATGGACCTTATCATCTTCAAGACAGCTTGCTCCTTCATCTCTAGAGACCCTAAAGTCACATCTTCAGGGGCGCTGGATGAAGCAGGATGGATCTTGGAATCTTCTTTCTTCTCTTTCTTGATAGAGGCCAGTTTAGAAGAAGAGGAGAATTGAAGAGAAGAAGAGCCCTCACCCTGCTCAGGAGAGAAGAGAGAAGAGAGAGAACGAGTTGTATCTGCGAGACTGTCGTGCTTATCTTCAATCATCTTGAGAATGTCTCCCTCTTCATCTCTCCATCCCATCAGATTCTTCATACGCGCAGTAAAGTGCTCTTGAAGATACGTCCCCGCTTGGATCACACGACGGATCAAAAGCTGTCTGAAGAAGAAGAACAAGAAAAGAAAGAGTGGGAAAGAAAGGAGAAACGCATGAGAGACAGAGACAGGAAGGAAAGAAAGAGGGAGGAGGTCTCCACACGCCCCAAGAGGGAAAGAAAAGGACAGAAAACGCGGCAAAGAGAGATGCCTTCTGGAACAAAGGGGGTGGTCTATACCAAATACCAATGGACGTTGAGAGAGAATCTTTCTAACGACTTGAAAGAAACAAAGATATGCAACGGAGAAGAGATTTCTATGGAGAGAAAGAACAAGAGATCGAGTGAAGAAAGGAAGAAAAGAAACGGATGAGTTCAGTTCAGCAAGAAAAACGCATGGAACAACAAAGAACGGAGGAGAAGGAGACAAACAAAGAACAGGAGACGAGACAAACCAGCTTATAAATATATATATATATCTGTACTCATGTGTACAGCTCCCTGCCTGTCACTGTACACTTCTTTTGGATTCTATACGTACATGTATATATGTCTATGCGTCTATATCCAGATGTCTACGTATCTGTGCATATCCTCGCATATATGCGTATATACGTCTATATACATGTGCAGATCTATACGTCTCTACATCTGTATATTGGCGTGTATGTCTAGATATATGTGTATCTAGAGGTAGACTAGAGTGACGTGAAGCTGTTGAGCGAGGAGAAGAAGACTGGAGAAAGAGAGGAACACCCGTCGACGGGAGAGAAGACTTCACGCCTTGGTCTCCATCATCGTGGAGATAAACTTGAA
>NW_027153181.1:0-23300 GCF_002600585.1 Cystoisospora suis
GTTGCTCCCTGCTGGCACGTGGCCAAAAACGAGTGCTCGTGCCCTTTGGGTTTGGGTGTGGGTGCTGGTGCACCTAACTGTTGCACCTCTCAGGCGATCTCAGTTACCATGGCAGAGTTCGCCTATACTAATACACGTCACACTTCCACGCAGCTGTCTCCGTTCGAAGTGGTGTATGGATATGCGCCTTCTCCTCCTATAGCCCGTGTGCTGAATCTTCATACACACAAACCGTCCGAGACCGTGCCCCTTAGACATGGAGTCATTCCTAAGCAGGGTCGTGAGAATATGCGTAAAGCGCACGTATACCAGAAAAAGTACGCTGATAAGAAGAGAAGGCCAGCAGAGTTCAAGGGAGGGCAGCAAGTGTGGCTACGTTCTCAACACCTTAGTGGAGACGGGTTCTCCTCATTAGGACAAATAGGTAGGGCGCTTCAGGATTCTAGCTATGATTGGCGAGTCAGCTGTGCGACTAGACTTACCACCTAGACTGACAATGCACCCCGTATTCCTTGTGTCTTCACTGAGACACGTTAATGATTGGCCATTACACATCGTGCCTCCACCTTCCGACACGGACCCTATCCGTCGAGGGGCATGCGGTAAAACAGGTTCCGCGAGTATTATCTGTATCAGTGTGTGACCGACGAAGGTAGGGGGTGTTTTACCTTCGTTAAAGGGGAAGGGGTGTCACACTCCGCGGTGGGACTCTCACCTGTGTTTTCTGTGTGTTCGCTGACTGGCTACAGAAGATAGGCGGAGTGTCGGTACGGCGGCCAGAGAGACGCGACGGCGGCCGTCGCCCGGAAACAGGGGTCTGGGTGGTCGTTTTTCCGCTTCCGTTTCTGGCAGTATGTATGGTCTATTTTCTCCTTTTCAATATTGTACGCATTCCGAAGGGAAACAAAGGAAAGCGTGGAAAACCAGAAGGGTTCGAGGATGAGAGACAGCAGCTAGCTAGCCACCCCCGGGGCGCCCCTCGCATTGCAGTGTGACGACTGTAACCGTCGTCTCCGGGGGGGGAAAGAACCTTTCCGGCAGAAAAGAAGGTTTTCTCCGTCTCTCACAATGCTTTTGGTGAAAGAAAGAGAAATTTCGACTTCCGTGTTTCGTGAGGCCTTGGTTTGATGTTTTTGGTCTCTTCGGGTGGCCCCAACGGACCAGCCACTCTGCTGTCGTGCCAGTCGTGAACGATCTTCTGTGGAGAGCCGACTGGCGGGTGAACTCCAGTGATACACTTCGGGACAGTGTTCTGGTGGACCGCCTTTGATCTTCTGAGCTTTTCCACTGCACAGGTGTTAAATAGAAATTGCCATGTTGGCTTCAAGCTACGGCATGGTTGGAGACACTCTGGGATGTGCTCGGACGACCGTAAATACCTTGGTGGCTGGCTTGACGGCGGTCGCGCCGTCGCTTCGTGCACGGCGACCTTTCGAAAGTGTTAGCGTGTTGACCGACTGGAATTTCAAGGCTGTGGAACAGTTGCGAACATAGCTGAGAGGGGTTGTCCCGCAGGAGAGGTAACGCGAGGGTAGTCTTCACCCTGGTGGGACCCTCGTCACGAGAACGCTTTCTCGTGGAAGTCTCCGGCCGAGGACGGCGGGGACTGTGCGCCACAATTAGGGGGAGTGACAGGGAAGCGGTAGCAGTAGGGACCGCCTCTTCAGCATCGACCAGACTGTTAGATCTTTTGACGTGCTTAGGCTGAGAAGAAGCAACCGACAAAAATTTCTTCTCAGGTCCCTCCTGTCTTCTCTTCCCAGCCGCAACTAAACTGTGGCAAAGCCAGCTTTGGAGCCCGCCAGCGACGGAGGCGGCCCAGGGCAACAGCCTGGCGCTGAGCAGGTAGCACCACCGTCCAGGGCTGCCCACTGTCAGACACAGGGCCACATCAGTCGGACTCCCTCATCCGATGGTGAACGGTTTCACAGTCGCTAGACTTCTCCACAGGCCAGATTACACACCAGGCCCAGAGGTTAACTCAGCTATAGCTGGTTCCGGACAAAAGCCCACTTCATCACGACTTCAGTACTTCTTCTGGTATGCACAGATATCCTGTATACACTACCGCTCGAAATTCACGAATAAACACTGTCCAACAGATACTACCCACCATTGAGACGCAGTGACGTGCCCCCTTGCTGTCTACATCAACAAGCAACCAACTACACAGACATGCGGGTAAAGAGTAATCGTGTATACATCACCACCCGTAATCTGTATTTGCGCAGCAGCAAGCGGTACCGCCAGTTGTTCTTCTAAACCTTCCGCGTTTTAACCAAGAAACTCCTTCCAGACGAAGAAAGGGCGCGGTCTCACCCAAAGAAAATACCAAGTATAGTACACGCGAGCACATCGTCAGGCTAGTGAAAGAAGCGACAAGGAACAAGACCACAGGCAGGCACACAGGCCAGCTGTTTTACTTTTTCTCCCGAAAGGCTGATACACGGTTCTGTGACCGATACAAAACAACCACCATCGGACACTCAGCTGCCTCTTCAGATGTACTACCGAAGGTATCTGATACACTCCCCCGTTGATAAAACAGTTCTCTGTAATCCGCCAGGCGTGCAAACGAGTGCTAAGGAAAACTTCGGGTTGCCCGGTTTTACCCTACTTTTCTTGGTCGACCTAGGTCCTGCCAATATCACGGTTACTCTTTGATGTCTTTACACACTCTTCTTCTCTCCTACGCCTGTTCAGTTGAGAGGATGCTCGTACATTTCTTTTGGAGCTTGTCCGCTTCGCTACCAGTGCTGTGTGGATTCTATGTATTCACCTAGGCATATACCGACCGACGCAGGGTAGGCCGCCTTCCGTACACATCCGTACTTCGGAAAGCACGTCCCACTCACGTGTCTGAAATCTCGCGTGTAAAGGGTGAAGTTGATTCGCTGTGCTAGGGGTGTCGTGGCCATGTTAGATTTCCCGATTTCGACAAAAAAGCCGGCACAGGACACCAATGCGTCATCGGAGAGATCCCGCACTCGGTCGTCCTAGCCCTGGAGTGACAAAGGATTTCTTTGGTTCCTCCTGCCATCGCAACACCGGGAGAGCACTCCGCCAAAAGTAACTGTCCGCGCCTACCACTGGGAACGGGCACCACGGGAAGGAAACGAGAAGCTAGCTTCATATGTAATGGATACGTGTCCAGCCAAGATTCTGAAAGAGAAAAAAGGTGCAGATATAAGGACGTCCGTCCCTTTCGTCTGGTGAATACTCCGAAACGTACACCAAAGTGCTTCACAATTGTCCAAGTACTTGAAAGCACAGAAACCATTCCTCCCACAGCTATGCTCCTCCTTGGACGGCGGACAATCCCCAAAGTGAAAAACGAAAAATAACTACTACACACTAGACACACGCGAGAAGAGTCGTCGCGGGTAATACGGCACTTCCCAGTCAGCTCTGTTCCGCAACTCTTCCACACGTACCACAATTGAGAAGGTTTTCCATGGGTGAAGTTGTCTCCGAGATTCCTTTGCAGACGTAACATCCTAGGAAAACGGAGGACGCATCCCACACCGCTACATTCTGGCAGTCGGTCGACACACACGGCCCCCTAGAAACTACTGTAGTGCATCACCGTAGACAGCTTCGCAAGTAGCGATGTCGAAAGAATGAACTACCCGGCGAACCTGCTTGCCGAATGCAGTCCTGCACAAACAGGCGCGTCATCTACCCCGAGCCAAAACGTGCTGGAGCTGGTCGTTGTGGACGAGCTCCCTCACACCCGTCTGACTTCAGCCTGCCTGAAGGCGAAAGTGGCTGACACACAAACGGTCTGATACACGGCCAGCAAAGCTTGCTGGATACGTCGTGGGGAGATGCACCGGACAAACGCCACCCCGAAGGACCTTCCAGGCAAAGCACTAACCTTGTGTCCTGGAAGGATTCTCCGCCTCTAACAATAACACATCGGCCTCACATCCTGCCCGACTTTACTGACATCCTTGTTCGCGTCCCTCGCAATTGTCTCATAGACGTCACCAGTCCCAGCCTCGTCGGTGATGTCTGATAATCTCTCAACGTTTATGTGTCTCTCCTCCAGATGCATCTTCATATACACACGGGCTCTTTCAGCGAGCAACTGCGCGTAATACAGAGGTGCGGGAATCGACACAGACCTCTGACATCTTCCATATGAATGACATAACCCATACATGAGCCGGGCGACATCTTCTCGTGGAAGATTCATATCATTCCGCAGAACAAAGTATCGCGTCGGTCTCACGGTGCCCTGAAGCGCCTGATGAGATATCAGAAGAAAATTTAGATAGGTTCCGGGCTGTTCAAGGTGTTTGTAAACGAGATATCCCGGGGGCAGATTGCTTCCTTGGTCTTGCATTTCCCGCGTCGGATATAGCCTGGTTTGCTGGCGCCTTTGTGCGACAACGGCCAAGATCGCTGGCTTCTTTAGCTGCCGACTCAAATACAGCTTTTCAATCTCCTGGATCTCACCGCTTAAAACACTAGCAAAGCGAGATTCCGAAACGCCTGAGCGGATATATATAAGACGGGCCGGCCACTGCTTCAGCTTACGTTGTCCTACTATCAACTGGAATGACTCTGACAATCCAGCAATACCAGCTTGCTGCTGCGTTTGAATGGATATCGCGTGAGCGTACACACCTAGATCATCATCTAAATTGCCTGTGCATGCACAGACAGCCGGAACTCTACGATTGACCCTCCCTCCTACACCAAAAATGGAAACTTCTACTCCCAGCACCAGGGTGCTCTTGTCAACCCCAATTACCCTCCGAAACACATCAGCGTCTACAGTCTGATTTACTCCCTGAAGTTTCATGTTGACCTTCGACATGACGTTAGCATAGTACGTCATGTTAGGATTTTCTGTAGAAGGAAAACAGGACAAAAAGCGCGACAGACGTGCTTCAGAAAGGAATGCACCGGGAGCTGAGTATCGTGGCACTGCAAACAGAAGTAGACTGCGAGGCATCGTGCTGCGCGTAGGGAAGCTTCACGGGGCTTTCCAAGAACCCATTTATCAACCGTGAAACTTATGTGAGACAAGGCAAGAGAGGGCGACGCATCAGGGTCCCAAACAGACGACACACTCTCGCGCACGAAGGGCCCCAAAGCAAGCGGGTGCGTTGTGGTAGGCGGGCGACTTTCGCAAACACGGATATGCTCCCCCACACAAACACATCGTGGAGATAACTCCGCACGTCCCTGTAGTCCCAGTGAGGGAGTACCTATGCGTAATCACTCAGATGCTGGGGTTGAACATCTACGAGCGCACACGCACTCCAAGGGCTCAGATGAGAAGTCAAAGCAAACGACTGTAGATCTTTTGGTTCAATTTGGTCTCAACGTCTGTCCAACACTCGATGCGTCTACACACGAGTCACACCAGACACCACTGACACGAACAGGAGACCGTTAAAAGTGACTGAAGAGTTGGTGCGGGAAAAAGTAAACTGAAGAGACCTTTCGTCTTTCGGTGGCTGTCGACTCATTGCTGCTGTCGCAACAGCTCGGCGTGGCAAAATTGTCCAACATACGCTGTACGACACGACAGGCCTGGAAACGTCGCACGTGTCCCGATCACTGCCGTGCAGCTGCCCGTGTGTGCTCGCTCCGAGCTTCACGGACGCAGATCGGAAACCCGACTCGTAAAGAGGGAGACAGTTCCGCACGCGTCGACATACCTCCGCGTACAACAGCCTGCACGTTTTTGTTGTCGAACCTCAAGCACTGCGTAGGAAACAGTCTATCTCCGTTTGCTTTCACGCGCTGGTAGATATCCGTTGCATCGCCCTCAGCCAAAAGAACGAAGAGGATCTCGCACTTTTTCTCTTTTGCGAATTCCAGGAAGGACTTGAACTGCTCTACAGGAGACCGCCGATCGCGACGCCTATAGCAAGCCACACCGGGCGTCAGGCCCAGCTGTATTCCATAAATTCTCGCCTGTTCTCTTAAGGTAGTAGCAAAACGCCTCTGGACATCCTCGGATATCTCAACAAAAGAATACAGGGCCCATACCGTGCAGCTGCTTCCTCGCCAGAACGCTGAGCCACGTAAATTCCACTGTCCGTAGACAGGCTGGACGGTCTTCGAACCGCCTCTGCCATCTGTATAACAAACTTTTGGAGGGGTAAGCACAATTCCATCCGCGATCCGAGGTCTAAGGTCGAGCCTCGTCCCAAATGTGTCCAAAACTCGAGCCGCCGGACGGTTGGCGTCTTCAAAAAGCGAAGCCAACAGTTGATCAACTTTACCCACCCTATCGATCGGTGGTATGATCATGTGCCTTGCGACCTGTTGCCGTACCAGAAAACAAAAATACACAACTTTCTTAGTCATGACCATGGCGCTCATCGCTCGCACTCGGAAATGGAGAGACCACCTTTAGAAACACCCATCTTTTGCTTCCCTCCAGCTGACTCCGTCAATTAAAAAGTCGCTCCTCCTGACATGTCCGCTGTGTTGAGAGCTACCACACGAAATACCAGTAGAGGAGGCGATTCAGTACTAAAAGCACAAAAACGCCATGAACTGTGGGATACTCGAATCCTACATGAATAACTGGCGCCGACTTCTTCACGCAAACCTCCCTCGGCGCCTTGCCCACTTTCAGATCCTGTCTTATTCAATTCTCCGCGGCTTCCGTAGCGGAGCATGGCGAGACATACATGTATTCCGGGCGCCGACTCTTCGTATGATGCAGACAATTCCGCACTGCTAGCCAAAAGTAGATCTAACGTCATCGCATGCAAAAGCGCATCGTGGAAACATCCAAAACAGAGTACTCACACATCTCACGTCACTCGTGGGCAAGACCTTTCGAGTAGTGGCGCAGTACCCGCAACTGTTGGTACACCGAAATCGGCGAAACATGTACGCATGTACATTGCTCAGTCGCGTCCTGTACACTCGAGCAAGCTGTACCTGCTCCCTTTCTTTCTCTGGAACTCCTTTGATGGCAGGCTGCTTCTCCATAGTACACAGAGAAATAGGAATATAACACGGGCGCGTCCTGCTACCGGTGCGAATGAGAGGCTGGAAAGGCGGGATGCGAGGAAGATGCGGGTACGCTTCCTGAAACACAAAACAACCAAACTCCAGGGCCTGTCTCCGTGCACCCGGAATACGATGCTACCCGGACGACCAGAGAGCTCGGACTCTTGCCTGAAACATGTCTACGTCTCATAGAAAATGCAGCAACTGGAGCGAGTCAACTGCTTTTGACAACTATGGAGCTGGCGACTCGAAAGAAAGCATTTGCATGGTCAATAATACGGACGGAGGACCCCAGACCACCGCAGCACAAGTACCTCTACTCGGTGACAGAACATTTACTCGCTCAAGAATAGCAGACAGCAACATGAGTATACTGACCGCTCACTACAACAACTGCTTGCGCCAGAAAAGAGTTTTCTCTACTAGCACGCAAGAGGGACGCAATGCCACACATTTTGCATCGAATCGGCCAGGAGACCTTATCGAGAAAGAACGGCTCCCCTAAGCTGAATGCATCACGGCGGCGTGGACAAGGTCGTACCGCGAAGTACTGCGAGACGGTCACCCGCCTTCCGTCGGGCAGGATGAACTCGGACTCTTCGGACGTTGCCGTCAAACGTGTTACTTCCTTGATCTTGTGCGTCCTCCTCTCCGGTTCGCCTGTTTCTCTATTCAGGATATGTCGGGTCTCCACTTTGAGACCTGTGAGAACTCTGGAAAGCCTTCTCATAGTCTCTCCCTCTCGCAGAATAAAACGACACTCCTCTTCTCGTGACATCTGGACGGGCCTACCGACGAGCTTTCGACAAAAGAACCAAGTCACACGCACCGCCACATCTCCGAAAGTCTACCCCCTTGGAAGCATATAGACACAGGCATACATCATGATTACACACGTACAGATGCATGCATATACATACACGTACTCACGCAGGCCGGCGACCTGCCTGTCCACTGACCCGCTCGCTATTCTACACCAAACCGTGTACGACTCTGGATAGTGTACCATATACATCTTCTACGTGCCTCTTCCCTCACACAAAGGAACCTGACGCAACACCATGGACTGCACTCTCGACATTCAACTACGGGTACCCTTGAGGTCTGGCGGCACTGACTCGACTACTACTACTACAGTCTGAAGATGAGGATGTGCATGCACCGGCCTACTCCGGAAACATTCCGACTAAAACAGCTGGGTGGATTCTTCTGTAAAGATGATGTTTTAGCCGATATGACACCGCCGTATGAAAGGAGACAGAAACAGCCGTTAGTACACAGTTCGCGTACTACCTAGTTCATGCGGTTGTTACGTGATGGACACAACTCACCGACAAACGAAGAACCCTTGGATCCTGCCCACAAGAGAGAGAAAAAAGAAGGCTAGGCTCACTAGCACATCTGTAACCACGAACGAACGCACCTGCTCTAAGACACTCTCTAGGTATGCAGCAAGAGGAACTGTCTTCGTCGCTACACATGCTTGAGGGTTGAAGACGACGTCCCACGACAGTAACCCGTCCGAACGATAGGCAGCAACAGACTGGGAGAAACATTCCCATATCTGTCGGGCCGTGCTTCCTCTCCCGCCTCGATCGTATATTTCTAGAAAGCATCGGGGGTCATCCTTGAAAAATTTCGACTTCAAAAGCATTCGATACTCTGCCTGCTCGGCAGCTCTAGTCATGATGAGCTGCATGGCCTGTGACAGAAGAAAGACAGCGCCACTACACGAAGACGACAGCGATTAGCAAGACTATCAAACGCAATACCCAATAGCTGTATAGGGACACGTTTCCTGTACATCAACTCAATATTTCAAGAAAATTCGGACAAATACAAAAGCGTACTCCTACTGCACCTCTCGTCCAAAGCCGCCCTAACAACGGGCATCCTAGAGACAACCCCCTGCGTTGAATACTATACGAGTAAAATTCTCCCGATGTCTCGCCTGTCACGAAACTCCGCATCAACGACCTGTCTTAACACTAGACGTACATGTATCTGTACATAAAGATCTGTATATTCACATACAAATATACACAGACGCAGCTGTGCAAAGCGAGTCCGTAGACACCGAGTGAATGACTATATCTTCGGAAAGGTACTATCCATCCTCGCTCTAACATACCTCCCTAAAGCCACAGACACACACGCCCGTACATCTGCGAGCGAGTACTTGAATGGGCTCACCTGAGCGACTTCTTCGGTGCCGTCATCATGCGTTTTGAATGCATGTTGTAAGTTTGCAAGAGAAATTCCATGCTGCGAGTCGATGCTGACTTTCCAGCCTCCCCGCGTCGAATGTGCCAGGTCGATTCTCAGCAGGGAGGCCAGCAGACGATCCCCGTCGTATAGTATAGCACTCCTCTCTTCTGGCGTGAACTGGCCCGCCTCAACCTGGGCAACGCGAGAGACAGGCCATACCTAGAGATCCCTACATACAGATCTATCTATACGTATGTGACAGTCTTGACTACGTATACTCACGGGTGCCGCTAAAATCCCTACGTCACGGGAACCTTAGTAGGGAGTGTCTTCTCGATATTCCCCGCTACCAGAGTTGGGCCTACGCGCGAAACTGTGAAGGCAATGTACACGAGCATTCTCATCACGGTGCGCCTACGCTCGACGCGCCACACGACCACGGAGAGCCATCAACCCAATATGAGCAGCTTACAGCTGCCACGTAAGAGAGACCTGGGAAGAGCAGCAGTAGAAAGGCCAATAAGATACTGCACTTGCTGCTTGACAGTGAGCCAAGCAACATGTGTGAATCTCGAAACAGTACACCAGTTACTTGCGAGACAAAGTAGCATGCTTGCTTAGACGAGATACACAGGCACAAGGGAACATCAGCCTACACCGGGAGAAAAGTGTCGGTGATCCTGCTCTACGTAAGACTCCCAGTTTACGCGGTATGAGTACCCCCTTTCTCGAGAGGCCCTCTCTTTCGCTTCTCGTGGCTGTTTCCGCCTCCTTCCTCACCAACTCATCCAGAACCCCAGACAGAAGTTCTCTCTTGCGGTCCTCAGGGAGCTCGACCAATTGCGCACCCCCATCTCTTTCGCGAGAGAACGAGACAAAATGTTTCCATATAGTCAGTTGCTCGCCTTGTTCTGACACGAGCAATCGGAAATGATTCGTCAAGCATCGAAGATTTCCGCTGACTACGGGAAGCACCGCAGGAACACCACCCCCTCTTCCTCGTGCTCCGCGACCGCCCGCACCTCTTTCTGTCCCGGACATTCGTCGACCCCGACTATCTCCACTGCGCGCGCCTCCTTCCCCTCCTTGGTATGATGTGGAAAACTCTCGCGTTCCAACGCCGCCTCTCCCCCTACCTCCCCCGTATCCGCTCGCCCCTCTGCTTTCACCATATCCGCCTCTCCCTCTGCTTTCACCATATCCGCCTCTCCCTCTGCTATCACCATATCCGCCTCTCCCCCTTCCTTCACCATGTCCTCCTCCTCTCCCTCGAGCTCCGCCGCGCCCACTCATCGCAAGACGTTCACAGTGGCTACGGCACGGCTGAATACGAAGAAATACTCAGTCGGGTTTCTAAGGCCACACAAACGCCTTACTTCCGGGCGTGATCTTGGTCCTTTCAACGTTAGTCGTGCAACAACCCCGGCCTCTCCTCACGAGCAAAGCTCATGCAGTCTCGGAAACATAAAAACAAAAGTGCGAGGGCAACTGATTCCCGATAACGCCAGCCGCAGCTCTATCCAAGGGACGGCGATGAGTGAAGGAAGCACGGCTGGTGACTGCCCGGCAAACAGAACCTGAATGGACAAGCAAGAAAAGAAAAACAGCTTCTCCTGTGTTTGGGAAAACGCCGAGAGATCAGGTGGGACACAGACCAAGAAATTCCACTCAAGTCAACATGAGCACGATGCGACGGAGCGCAAACGATCCACACGGAGTAAGACCCTCTGGAAAATATGCAACTTCAAGCCGTTCATTCTTTCAGCAGGTCAGGGCGCGAACGCAGCCTAGCATGTGTAACATAGGCTGTTTAGACACGGGTCGTGTACGAGGACGTACTGGAGTGGCTTCTTGAAGTATTATAGAATAGCTTGAAACTTCCTGCTCCCTTCAGGTCCTACCTGCATCTTTCAGAGGCGTTGAGCGCACTAGTTTTTCCGTTTTGGAGGTAGACTGGTGCTAGGGGGGTGAGGAGATCGGTCTAGAAATTTAGCATCCAACTCCCAGCGCTCGAGAGTCTCCCGAGTCGGGGGCTACAAGAAAAGTAGCAGAAGGGACCTTCAGGTGTTTCTCCTTTTTCAAGCAGCACCGCGTAGACAAGCGACAGAAGAAACAAAGAGTGGAAGCGGTCTCGGTCTCTCAGACGAAGCACACAGGGGGCTGTCTCACACGAATTAGACCAAGCGACTTTGTCTCTCACACGAATAGACAAGGACTTCGCCTCTTGCACAGACAAGCCAAACGGCGTTTCTGCGCGTCCACGCTGGTTGGTCATGCAGGCCCACCGACCACGAGGGGGGAAAGTGCCAGCGTTCAAGGGGATTGGTAGTGAGTGCGTACTGTGCCGCTTTTTGGGCAGTATGACGTAGCTCCAAGACTGTACCCGAGTTTCGAGATCTTACCTAGAGCCCATGGGGCTAGCTCGCAGACGTAGTTCCGTCTCAGGACGGCCAGGTCACGCCCTAGTAAAAAAAAAAGCCGGCGTAGAACTCTTGGTACCCCGAACTAATCCCATTGTTTACCCGCCGTAAAAGCACCGTCTCTCAAGCGTCGCTACTCGGACTGGGCAGCCACTGCTTTGTCAGGAGCTGACCGCCCGTTCTGCCTGTACGGCAGGTGTAGTACACTGATGCAGAAACGGCTTGTCTTGCCATTCCGGCAGCCAAAGAGCAAGGCCAGGCTTCGGACATCGTCCTTCCTAGTCCTTGCCACTTTCGGTTCTCAGATCCTCTGAAGAAATGCCCACTCCACGTACGACCCCCCTGTAGGCGCCGGCGGGAACTGCCGCCAGTCCGTGAAGTGTCCACTCACCAAAAAGTGAGCGACACCAGGTCTTTGTCTAGAAGAAATGAAGAAAAAGCCTCTGTTGGGAACACTTAGGAAACAGTTTTGCAACTTTGCGCATGGGGAGAAGAAATGAGTACGACCGGGAGAATGTGTTAGACTGGGCGGACGCAGTTTTTGGAGTCTTCCGTCCTCGTTCGCTCGTCTCCCGGACCCGTGTGCGAAGCCGCCTGTCCGTAGTCTCGCGTCTTCTTGTTTTTCTTTGTCTCGTTTTCGGCTCCGTGGTTGTCGGCAGGCGTGAATGCGCCGATATCCGACTAGGCTCCCAGGAGACAGAGGTCAGGTCTTCCTTTTCTTCTGTTTTTTTCGCCTGTCTCCATCATGATTTATGCTGCCCCGGTCCCGTCAACAACAGGTAAGGCGGATCTCTGTGGACAAGTGAAGGGGACGGGCACAATACCCTCGCGCACGGAGGACCAAGTAGTTCAGGAGTTCGTTAATGTAGGACGTTTCAGAATGAAGAAAACCCTGACCGTTCTTGCACTAGATATTTCGCCGCTAGAACGGGATAGTCTGTACACGGGAGTCACTGGACGCCTCACCTGGTTAGCGTTGATTAGCAAGTCTCATTAGCCGACTTCTTAAACCGTCCCGCAGTCTGCTTCTACACTCTTAGTTTCGCTCGGCTTCCGCGTTCGTTGTCGTAGTTCAGCACGTCAAGTTCCCATGTTCCGGCTGGTTAGCCCAGGTACCGAGCTACGTACCGCTTTGGTGAAGTACAGGCAGCCGCAGGTTATCATCGTGTCGATCTGTCTTCTGCAGTCAGCCTGGGTTTATGTCAGTCTTGGCTAGCTTGCTGGATTTTCTGCTATCCTAGCTGCAATGTGTAGAAGCAAAGTATAGCATAGATCACAAGTCGAGTGCCTTCGAAGAGAAGCTTGGCATTGATTCTCTATACTCAGCGAGTGAGCACTCCCTCCTGCCGTCTCTTGCTTGCGTCCTGCATACCTGGCGCTCTCTCAGTGACCATACTAGAGCTCTTGTCTGTTGCTCGGATCGGGGGAATGTGTTTTTCCGTGGAGGCTTACCTAAGGAGAGTCCGTGACGAGTCATTAGGAGTGCTCTCGTTTTCCCGGCAGATCGCCAGTACGGGGAATCGGGAAAAGTGACCTCATTTATCCTCAAAGTACCGCTCCGTTGTTTGTGGTGGACGACGGTATACGCTTCGAGTAGAGCCCCACGTTTCCAAAGCCCTAGTAGTGTCGCGGTTCCTGTGTCTGCTAGCCAGGCCACAGCTCGACGGCTTCTCATGCCGCATGGTCTTTCTTCCAGGCTCTATCACTTGTCAACTACATCCATCATTTGTGTTCCGTTCTTTTCGTCTGTCTGGTTCCACGTATGCGTGGGTGTGCACCATTTTTTGTATTGTCCACTGGAGATCTTCCAGTGGTTCGCCGACAGAGGGGGAGGAGTATGACTCGTAACGTAGCAACAGGCTACTCTAAGTTCTTCACTGCTTCCAGACGGGGGGGGGGGACTTGCCTAGTAATGGCTTGGACGTAGGAGGGTTGAGGGGGCTTGTCATTTCAGGAGTTCACACAGCGCGACAGTGGGTCTGGGAAGCTCGTTGGTGGGTGGACAAGTGCTGCGGAAAAGAAGTGTTTTTTCCATAGTGCGGAAGAAAGAAAAACAGGCGGGATTTCGTTGTGATCTGGGGAGGATACCTCATTGTAGAAGACGGTCGGGTCCACATACAACGACAGCACTGCGTAGAATCCTTGAGGTTTTGTTGGAGTTAAACTCTAGGGCGTGCACGGGATTATTTCGTTGAGCGCATAGTTGCCCTTGGTAGGTCGTGTCCATCTGTTTTGTACCTACTCAGAAAACCATAGTTCTTGCGGTGCGCACGATAAGACGAGGCAACAGACAGATGCAGCTACATACGTGTGAATATGTAGGTAGACACACGCGCGGGTAAGGTTATAGAGAGGTAGATCCTCCACTGAGGGAGTTGTTGATATTGTCCTAGCTTTTCTGTTCTAAAAAAGCCATTCTTTCTGTCGTACGCAGGCTTATATGTTAGCTCTTTCGCCTTCTGTTGCTCATGACCGCGTCCTGTACAGGGTCGTTGTACACTCTAGTCTTTCTCATGTCTTTCTTTCGTGTTTATTCTGGTGTGTTTTCTTTGCATGCTTGATGGGGGATGCAGCTTGGGCCGAGAAAGGAGAGAGCGCCGTATGGCGTCCTCCAGGTTTCGTAACGTACACATCCTTTCGTATCCCTTCTTCTGATGGCCCTTATGCATCGGTTCTTGATCTTGAGGAGGAGGACAACAAACAGGAGTCTTCTTTTTCAGGGACAAAAGTAAAAGACATTCCCGCAGTTAAGGATTACTGGCAAAGCTGCTATGGAATCTTCCTGGTCGGATCGTCGTTATATGAGGAGGGAGAGAAGAAGCCTTGCGTAGGGGAGAGAGCTAGTCACAATGTTGAAGACGGCTTTTCGTACCTATCATTTGAAGATGTCGATGCTACAGTTCGGTTATTGGGGTCAGGGTTCGTGAGTCTATTGAAAGATGGAGGTATCCGAATGGAATCTTTTGCTGATGAAGAAAGAAACGGGGGGAACTTCGCTAACGTAGGAATCTTGCTTCAAAGTAGGAAGGAATGGCTGTTCACCGACCTTGCCATCAGTGCGTATCCACCTCTCACATCCGTCACATTACATTACACATTTCCCCTCGAGCACATCAAGGCTATCGCAGAACATTCAAGTAAGGAGACAACTTCGTGTTTGTACTCGGGAGATTCCTTCCTTCCTTCTCAGGCATGTGATGTCGAGGCCAAGCATTAGTGCGAGGTTGTGCTGGTCTCTTCTTGCAGTTTTCTGTTCGCTAAGAGGCTTCGTCTTTGCAGTTCAGACGTAGAAATGCATGTATGAGTTTGGCTGACATGTCACACGGTCATGTGTCAGCTGTTGCTTAAGCTGTACTTAGGTCGAAGTACATATGGATGATCACATGCCTATCTCTCTTGAGGGGAAGGCCGCGTAAAGGTGAACGCTTAATGTTCTTCAAAGGGTCAGAAGCCGATCGGTTCCCAGTCACGCTGCTAAGTCAGAAGCGGTGTTGATGTTCCTACATCGAGCCGGGTGTACGTAGGTACCGGTGCTTTTCTTGTCAGCAGGCGTTTAAATGGGTGCATATGTGTGTGTCACTCTCAGACATGTACGTATGTAGATAGAGACTTCAGTCGTGAATGTGTAGTATGTCATGTGTGAGTGGTTTTTGTGTGTGTACACCCACCAGGCCTGTCGATGTGCTCATCTTCGTACCTCTTAGTCTTTGCATCCCACAAGTGATAAGGAAAATAAATTGTCGTCGCTATGTCAAAAGTTCAGCTCCCCTCGTATATATACGGTCTGGACTTTCCATTCCCCCCTCTTCGGTCAGCAATGTTGTCTGTGTCTTTCCTCGTCAGAACTCTCCTGCATGGTGACGGACTTCGATAAACTTCCCGTACTCGAGGCGCTCAAGCCTTCTCTTCCTCATCTGAAGTCAGCTGTCGTTCTTACCGCGGCGTCGCCCCTCGATGATACCCCTCGGACGATGGATCTAACGGAGTGGAAGAAAAGGTTTGCAGACCTCGATTGTCGTCTTCTCACGTTCGATGAGGTTTTGAACTTAGGAAGGAAACGACCGGTCAGGCCGATCATGAAGCAAGACCCTGAAAGAGTCTTCACTATCGTTTACACCTCAGGTAAATTATGATTCTTCCAGTTGAGATGTGTCTATATTCCTTCTCCGCCGTTCTTTTGTATACGTGTACACCCTTCAGCTGGGATAACGGCAAGCCGGATGACTTCAAAGAGTATGAGGTTGTGTGGCTGTGAGGGGTGGTATACACGTAAACATGGCTGATCGCATGCTCGATAGTCATACAGCTAACCCTCACAGGTACCGCTGTGATTCCGTTTACGTGTCTGCATATAGTTAGCTAGACTGTGTAGTGTGCATCATTGTGTTTCTCTCAGTCGAGTTTCTGATGCAGCTGTCCGTACAACACGCCCAGGAAACATACGCGTAATATATATATATATGTTTATATGCGTGTATCTCCTTATCCCCTTTGCGAGGGGGTCAGACCAGAAATCGGAGGGTAGGGAGGGATTGGTGGAGCTCTGGGAGTGTGCGTGTGTACGGGTGGAAGAAATCTGAGGAGCCCAATTTCAACGGCGAGGGACTGTCTAAGTACTCGGAGCACGTGTGCCTTCTTCAGTAGGCTAGACGGGCAGCGTGAGTCTTGAGTGAGCATGCGTCTACCGTCTTTGTTGCACAGGGATGCTTACGTACGGCGCTTGTAACTGCACAGGGAATAGATCAAATTGGTTTTCGTCAAGTGAGATGTACCTGTGATGATACGTCTTTCTAGAGGAGTCTGGGGGGTCTGCATGAGTTGTATGGTGCCCCCCACCCCCGCTGCTAGTGAGAGGTAAAGTGACCTATGAGCGCAACAAAGGTTAGTGAATCTCCCCTACGTGCATACCTTCGTTGTTTCCATTCCAGAGTTTCGTTTCCGTTGATTTCTCTGTTCATCACAGGTACTACAGGAAATCCGAAGGGGGTGATGCTGACAAACAAGAACTGGATAGCTGTGATACGTGCCTTACACATTCAGAACCCGACGACTCTAGGTATCGAGCCGGATTTTGTTCATATATGTTATCTGCCGTTATCTCACGTTTTCGAAAGAGTCATAGAATATGCAGCTATTGTTCATGGAGTCAGAATAGCCTACTTCTCACGTAAGCGTGAGCTGGTCGCGGATGACTGGAGAGCCGCGACACCGTCATTAGTCTTGATGGTACCTAAGCTAGCTACAACTTTGCTAGAGAAACTTGAGACACGCCTAAATGCACAACCATTCTTGAAAAGGCTCATTGTACGGTTTGCTGTATCACGGAAGATGCACTCGTCGTCTAAGGGCTCCATACCGAGTTTTTGGTATGACCGCATTTTAGGAGGATCACGATTACTTCGAGAACGAATTTTTGGCTCACCTGATCGCATGCGTTTCGCTGCATGTGGAGGGGGGAAACTCGATCCAGTGGTCCAAGAGAAACTAGAAAAGTATCTTGGGTTCAATATCATACAAGGTTGGGGTATGACGGAAACATCCGGGGCTGGAAGTTGGCAGGCTTATAAAGGTGACGATGCTTATGATAGCGTAGGCGGTCCCACGGCGTGCTTAGAAATCAAGCTGAAGTCGTGGGAAAGTTATGATGCCACTGTAAGTAGCCCCGACAAGAAACCTCAAGGGGAACTCCTTGTACGTGGAGATAATGTATTTCCTGGGTATTTCAGGGAAAAAGAACTCACAAAAGAAGCCTTTTATTATGATGAAGATGATGGTGTAGCAGAAAAGGAGGGGATGGGAGAGAATTTCAAAGAAAGTGAAGAAGAAAAGAAGAAAACGAAGCAAAAGCAGCCATGGCTCCGTACTGGTGATGTAGTCCAGATCCAACCGAATGGGAGCATCAAAATCATTGATAGGAAGAAAAGTTTAATCAAATTAGCACAAGGGGAGTATCTACAAACAGAGAAACTCGAAAATACCTATGGAAGCAGTTCATTTGTTGAGAATATCTTCGTTCATGGATATGACTCTCAGTCGTATCCTATAGCCATAGTGGTACCTGATCGACGACGTGTACTACAGTGGGCAAGAGAACATTATTACGAGAAAGACAGTTCTGTCTCCCGCACACCTCGTACCACTGCGTCTCCAAGTATCGACCAAACTGCCGAGGAAATGAATCACCATCAGAAGCAAGAGCACGGAAAAGGTGGTTATGGAGAGAAAGCTGTTGACAGCGAAAGATTAGAGCAGAGGGTGAAAGATGAAAATGTCACTGAGGAGGGAGAGGGAAGCAAGGGGAAGGCAAACAACAAATCAGCAAGCGGCGTTGATGGTGACGGTGACACTTGGTTACTGGAAGAGGCTCTTCATGATCCAGAGCTAAAGAAAGACATTCTTGCAGACTTTGATCGCATTGCAAAAGCCACCGGATTACTAGGGTTTGAAAAGGTCAAAAACATCTTTGTGACGGCGGATGTTTGGACGCCAGAGAACGGTATGCTAACTCCAACATTCAAGATCAAGCGCCCGTTGCTCATCAAAACATACAAACAACAGATGGATGATTTATATGCGGAGCTGGCAAGGAATCAAGTGGGACAGCATGGCAGTAACAATACATCGGTGTCCCTGCATAACAGGAATATCGCCTCTCTCTCATGGTGGCGCCGTCTGCTGCTTCTTCCATGGGTTAGAGCGTGGCTCCAGAGCTAGTGGCAGAAATGAGTCAGGTGCAGGGGATAGAATGTGAACTGTTATGATGTCCACACGTCGTTGGGATCATCTTAAGCTTCCCGTGTTCTACTTGCGAAATGGCCATCTCGGTTTGCGCTGTCCATCTAGTCAGAAAGGAGACTTGAAGGCGTGCTACGGCATTTGGTGGGTTTGCAGTATGACAAATTACCCGACGGAAGCGAATGGCACAGAGCCAAAAGTAGATGTGCATGTTAACTCGTCTATCAGATTATGAGAACGGGCTACTCCTTGTACTCACCCAACAGGGGGGAGAGGGAGATGAGATACTGTTCTTTTTTTTTCCTTGTGAGGAGCCAGCTCGGTCCTCTCCGGTCCGGCTGTGTTTTCGTGTATGGAATATGTGTGCCAAGTGGCTGTGTGGTGCCTCCGAGCTTGGCAGCAGCACTTGCTCCAGTGGTGACGAGAGTTTCCGCTTCATTTAGTGAAACGAACTCAGCTTACGCGGCGTCATCTGTCTTTGCGGATCATGGTAGTTTCGCGTACGTTGTTGTGTGAGACGGTCAGGCGGGAAGAAGTGGACTGTAGAGGATGTGGGGGTTTTCATGAAGGTACAAGTTACGAAGTTCTTGCTGGTGCGCACGGAGGTACCTCCGTCTTGAGCAGTTCCGCACATGATGGTGGGGACGCCCTAAAGGAGCGAGCGAACGTACTACTGTATGGGTGCAGTCTGCACTGAGCGCATAAGTTTCATTCTTGAGTGATTGATGAAGTTGCTGTCCGCGGCGAGGCGTGGACATTCTTTTCAAGCCAGCTGTTGTTTTAAAATGCTAGGTTGTACCGGTTTATGCCGGAATCGATTCGTACAATAGTGACGAACATGGATGTGCCTGGTCGGTGCGGGAGATCGGGACAGGGCTGAAAAGGCATGAAAGACCTTGTCAGAAATGCGGCGGTCCAGAGTTGGGCGCTTAGTTTCGACAGAAACCTCGCACGCGCTGAAGCCAAGATCGTAAGCATGCATGGTACTATGGAGGGAGCGAACAAGAGGGTTTGTAGTCCAGGTCATTTTCAACTCGCTTTTTGCTTCAATGGTGTACCGTCAGAAGAGATCATCCTTCTGCTCGTCTGTTGTTCCGGTCATCGCCCCGAACCCTTCAACGCATGAAGCGTCAAGTGGAGCAGCGCCATGAAGATTGTCGCTTTGAGATAGAGGAGGGGAAGCCCGCTGTGGCTCTATTGTGGTGGAGGGCTCTGCGTTTTCAGTCCTTTTTCGCGAACTTTATTTGGCCGGATGGAAGCAAGCGCCTGCATGGCAGATCCAGCCAGTATACGCCTGAGCAAGTTGGAGGACCTGCTGCCCTCACGCGTCAGTAGGACTGGTACCCGGTAAGGCGTATCAGTTTTCCCAGTGCTTGAATTACACGGCGACAAGGCTGAAATCATCAGTGAGAGCGTGACTTTCGGATCCCGCGTTCTGCAGCCTGGGCAGGCGGTGCAGATAGCTCACGAACAGATGTATATTGGGGCGCGCTGCGCGTAACGGTCGCTGCGAGATCTTTGGAAATTCGCATTCGTTCCCACGCGCACCCACAACACGTAGTCCACAGACTCTAAGCAGCCAGCTCATCGCACGTTATTCACAGCACGAAACTCACTAAATGGAACGGCACAGGGGGCGACTGCCCAGAGTCGCATCGCAGGCGTCGCTCTACCTCTCCGTCTAAACTGGTACGTCGTCTCCACTGCTAGACCGCCGAAGCAGCTCAGTATTCTCCGGTACCGACCAATCACTCAGTTCGCTACAGCTCTCTTATGTCTCCGCCAGCTCCACTTCCCCCTATTTCGTTAGGGACCGGCCCTGGTTGTCTTGTCGCGCTTCTTCCGGGCTCGTGATTCATGAGTTGCTTCGACGGCGGAGGGACTCGCATCCGTCCCGTCCCGCCGGCGACTCCGACACCTGGGCCGTTTGTCGCTCTGCAGGCGACTTCATCCATGAAAGGCAGCGACCGCGGGTAGCAAGCTGACACTCCGCACTTCGGAGAAGCCCAGTATTGACCGTACATGGGCGCGCGCCCGAGATGGGAAGTGTAATCACATACATAAGGTCCCTGAGGCGTTTAGACACAGCCGAAGGCCCGATATTCCTAATCATTACCGATGTATCCCTGCATGGGGTGGGTGCAGGGTTTGCGGAAGGGCGGTCGTCGAGAGTAATCCTCGGATATCCAGTTGTTCCCAGAAAGACCGTGAGACCCGCTCACGGATTTCGACCCTTGTCGGACTCAGTCTCTTCTCTTCTTACGGTAATACTGTTGTTTTTTGCCACCAGCTGCGCGTCTGAGATTCCTGCGGTGTCACCTGTGCTCTTAAGAAGCATGATTCCTGCGTTGCAACTGCTAAGTACAAGCGTTGTTGCAAGGAGTGACAGCGAGAGGAAGTGCCTTTTTCTCCGTTTCGTCTTCTCGGACAACGACTGTTTTTGTAGCTCGTACAAGCAAGAAAAGCAAATACGGAACTCAGGTGTGTTCTGATCATGATTCGACTCTTAATTTCACGATACGCCAAAAAACTACCAGCAAGCTCTTCACCTTTGTTGCCTTTCACCTTCTCTTTTGACGAAGAAGGAAACCCAACAGAAACTACAAATAGGCACGTCCCCACGATGTAGTAGTGAGCTAGGATTAGTGTCGTGGCTTTGGCCGCCTTCGAAAGACCATTTTCTTTCGAAAATGACCTAATCGTCTTCTACCCTGACTCTTGTCTCCTCCATTTTTCCAGAAAGAAAGAGTTGCTTGGATGTGCGAATACAAACGACTACAGTGTCAGTACGTCGTGGGTATCGTTACACATCAGCACGCCTAAGATCAGAAGCAAGGAGCCTTAGGTTTTCATCATCATCATCGTCTACACCTCCTCCTTTTCCTCGTCCGCTCATACCTAAGAACCGACCATTACTTGGTTTGCTTCCTGTACTCTTATGGAGACCTTGACATCGTCCTCTGAAGCCTCCATCTCCCCCTCCCTCTCTCATTTCCTCAAAGAAATGATTGCCTTGCTCTTCTTCTTCGAGCCATCGATCTGTTGAGATATAGGGTTGTTTTGTCCGTATCAAAACGCAGTGTATCAGGCAAAGGACGTAAACACCTGCCGCAGAAATACGCTCAGAAAACAACACACGAGCAATCAAGACATGAATCTATGCCAGTTCAGATTCAGCTACATGCAAGAACGATAAAGACAGGCTAAGATAGTAAGGTGCTCGCAGTGCTACTCCTCGCAGCGACCGACCTCTTCTCCGGTATTACACTACACAGTTCGTCCCCCCTGTTTTGAGAAGGAGGAAAATAGAGATATATATAACAAGAAACAAGCGGCCTAAGTCATCCAGATAGGCCAAAAGTGCATGTTGAAGTAGTGCCTCTTCCGAAGTCTCTCTCTCTCTTTACCGTATCTACACATACACACTCTCTCCAGATTCACTGGTCCAAGGCACTACGAGCAGACAGAATGGACTCCCAGACAAATCAAAAGTATACTGTCAAAGAAGGGCTTCATCATGGGTCATAGAGACGCTTCTCATTCACTCGGTCTCCCTGTTGGTATCTCAGTCCTAACAGCACCTCCTACAAGATATGTATGTTCATACCTACGCACACGTACGCTTACGCAAGACAACGAGTGTGTGTGCTATGAACGGCCTAACTGTAAGCGGCACATTCACTAGTCCCGTTACGGCATCTATACATAGCCCGAGGATTTTCATACTGCATACTGCTCTGGCGGCAACTGAAGGACACGTCTACACCTCTGTATACGTGTACACGTTATACACCGGCAGAAGAGAAACCTATAGCGTCCTCTCTCACTTCTCTTCTCTAATCTTTGTCTTACCTAGGAAAACCCAGTCAGAGAAAAAGAAGAAATTCGAGAAGGAGGGGTAAGCTGCAAGAAAGGAAGAGAATGATCATGCGGCTCCCTTCTTATGGTATATATATATATATATGGAAAACATGTGTAACTGTGTATACAAGAAATGTACACCTTTGTATCTATGAGGATATATACACACATTAGTACATATACATGAGAAAACTTCGTGTTGCCTGGCGGGCTACACACGGTTCTCCGAGGGATATAGAAAGAAAGCCCTCTCCAAGCATTCACGGACAGTAAAGACTGCGCGTGAGAGCAAACGATGAAAACAAACTGTGGACCCAGGACGCGTTACATCTGCTATAAACTCGTTCAAACATTCCTTTACTCAAGTGCTTTGAAAGAAAGTACAGAATGAAACGAATGAAAGACAAGCATCATGAGATTCGTCGTGGTTAAATGATGATGAGTCTCAAATCACATCACCTCTACCCCGTCCCAGGAAGTCGGGTGTACGTACATACACCTGAGCTCCGCTTCTGGAGTAAGCGATGCATTTGTTTTCACCCCTGTGTGAATGCCAATGGGTGTTATCAACCCGACTTTATCGTGATACATGGAGAAAACAAGACACGTTGATCTCTACGGTACACACAGAACCCTCGCCTTGAATAGACAGATGTAACATCCGTGGAGAGTGTCTATCGTGAAGACGTGGAGTCGCTCGAAAGGTACCGTTTCACTGAAACACCTACCAATTGCGGCTCGAGAGAACACAGCAGCAAAGAATGACATTTGGCATGCATTTTCCTTATGACGGTATGTCTCCCCGGTCCCGCCCTCTCCGCCGATTGTCGTAGAGCCCGCTGCGACTTGGAGAGAACAGGGAAGCTCATCACTTCCATTCTAAAGAACCGAACAGACACACACACAGAGCTTAGATGTATATATATATATATCTACACGCGTCCTGATATATCATCCGTGAGTACCTGTATCTCTTCTATATGTGAATAACAATGGAAACCAACCTGTCCTCTGACAAAAGGCTGAAGAGTGAAAATACCAGAGTGTCTGCAGCTACATATACATATATGTATATATATATAAAGAGAG
>NW_027153181.1:23481-23790 GCF_002600585.1 Cystoisospora suis
CCTGGGGTGAGAAGGTCTGAGAGCCGAAGGAGGCATAACGCGGAGCCATCTGAGAAACACAAACACAGGCGTATTCCTGTCCTTTCTCTATCATTCTATCATGTGTATGTGCATCTTTTACAGCTTGCGCTCTATACACATGAGACAAGTGCACATCTGCATACAAGATGAGGATTATATATGCCTGCATACACGTACATCTGTGTATATTCGTATATGACTGTGAACAACCTAGAGTGTTCTGTGCAAGCATGAAGACATGTATCCACCTAAGACTATCCATCACCTACTATTCACGCCCATATACAT
>NW_027153181.1:24172-24588 GCF_002600585.1 Cystoisospora suis
GGAGCACCCCCCCCTCGGAAGACAACTGACTAGCAGTGCATGCTGCAAACCCATGCTAATGAGGGTGATGAGTCAATCGACTGTGCAGTCCACTAATTCAACAATCGATTCATCCATCCCGATGAGTGAAGTTCCCTTTCCTGCGGAGACCTTCTCTAGGACATAAAAGAGAGAGAAAAGCTCTCTGAATCTTCAGAGAAGAGGTGAGTCTACTTACCGTCAGAAGAGCCAAGGAAGCAGCCAGAAGCATATGCACGAGGAAGAAACAGAGGATAAGTAGAATCTGAGATGCAGCATGAGAATACAGGACAAAGGAATTCGAGTGAAAGGAGGCAAGCAAACAGAAGAGAATCGCGCCATATGTGTCCTCTTGAAGTGCTCTTTTCTTTGTAAGAGAACAAAAAAGCCCTATCGTT
>NW_027153181.1:24683-27097 GCF_002600585.1 Cystoisospora suis
TTTTTAAGGAAAGGCAAAAGAGAAAGACAGGATATATCTTCACGCTAAGCGCTCGAAAAGAATCGATACACGGATATAGAATTGAAGAATCCATACCTCTGGGGAAGTACGACGAGGACAGATCCGGTTCCAAAAGGTCTTGTTGAAAACTCGAAGACGAGGAAGAGAAAGGAGACCGTAAAGAAGGGAGAAGAATAGCAAAGCCACATAAACTCCAATCAAGAAGAGATCGGCTGGAAAGAACTGAACCATACATACATACACATGAGAACACCAAGTAGCAGTAGTAGGAGCACAGCCCTTCTTTCTCCTGGGAAACGTATCTGTTTCATACATACGAAGCTCGGAAGTGAAGCTAGATGCTCATAACGATGACGGCGCTCACTGGTGTAGGGACAGTGATAGAGGAAGTCTGTGCCATCATGACTAGAAAAGTTCTAAACATCAAGACTTCGTAGAAAGGATAGTAGCAAGGGCCGACAACTACGCTGGTCTCACATGGAAGTTGCCTGATAAGAAAGAAAAGAGATGGAGTACGTAAAGACCAAAAGAAGAACTTGGCTAGGACAGAAGACGCGTGCGCACAGCAAAGTCTATTCGTTGTGAGTGACCGTCACTCTTCTCTCCTCCTCCTTTCGTTCTTCTGTTTTGTCTCTGTGGGTCAGATGTCGTGTAGAGGTATCGCAAGGGCAGGAGGCTAAAGAGACCATACCCACACTAGGCCGTTGTAGAGCCATAATGAGACCGCATCGTAAGAAAGATAGACAGACAAATGGAATCTCCGAAGGAAAAGAAAGACAGAGATGAGGAGAGGTGTAGGGCTATCATGAGAGAATGAGACGGATTCTATAGGAAAAACTCTTGCAAGAGATGTTTAGCTTTCTGTCGTGATAGGGGGAAGATGAATGTATTGACTTTAGCATACTTGTAACTCACACATTTCAATCAGGCAAATCATCAGGTCTGGTTCGGAAGGCAAACTAGGTCTATTCTTAAAAAGGCAATTCAACGAGCAAGATGATAAGGATATGTGGTGATCAGGATGTCCAGGGGGATTCACGTATGTCGTCAAACTCTTCCCGATCGAGACACATCTGGTAAAAGAGAGAGACGAGTAGATACACAGAAGGGTCGATGGTAGTATGTACGCATGGCTGTCCGCATATCGTGCTCACGCGTATAGGTTCATACGGCAAGACAGGATGCTAGGAGAGTCTTGCAGTAGACCTGTTTCCGCTTATGTGAAAGTATTCATCACGTGTGAGTAGCCACTTGAGGCAATACCCTCAATGTAACGCAGAAAGCTACGAGGCGTTCCATCCCTCCTCAAAAGAAGAGAGAAAGTCTGAGAACGACGAGGCTAAGAGAAGCTCCGGCGGGGCCTAGATACACACAAGCCAGAACCATTCTAAGAAAGCAAACACGACAAACTGGAAAAAAAGATGAAGCTAGTCAGAGACGCTGCCGAGACGACCTTAGGGAAAGATGCTTGAACGATTGCTCATAGGAAAAGTAAAGGCGTGCCTAACTCAACATCGGAGAAGAAGCAGGGAGAGTGAAGAAGAAAGCGGGCAGGGAAAGTCGAGTTCAGCTTACCCGAGACAGGCGGACAAGAATTTCATCGAGTGGATTGATGAGAGGGCTGGTTTCTTGTGACAGAAAGGCGTCATCATCGAGAACAAATCCACAGGTGTATGTACACCTGGAGTATTGATACCGCTGAATCAAAGCTACAGCCAATGAACTCATAGCAGATAAAGAAAGGACAAACAAAACAGACCCGAATATCCAGCGAAATGGAAGAAAGATTCGATAGAGAAAGGAGAAAAGAAACGACTGTCGTTGAAGTTCCTCTTCTTCCTGCACAAAGACAAGACAACGACACTCGTGAAAAATATAGTTGGCATCCTCACTATGAGCTGAATGGAAGAGCTTCTCTTCTTGATCTTCACCATTTCTTTCTTGCAGAATGAAGACACAATTCCAAGTAGTCCTGAGCCTCGGAGAGGCGTGTACATACACATGCACACGTACCTAGGTATAGAGTCATTGGCGACAGAGACGGAGATAGACAGATACACAAATGTAAAGCCGTAGCGGCACCTTTAGAAACAAACACGTCTCCTTCACTTCAATTAGCCCCCGGCCAGCCTTTTTGTGCGTGCTTGAAACAAGACGATAGATAACTCCCGTTACATGAGTCATGTCTACTACCATAAGTGTTTCTCTTTCTCCCTCTCCGTGTATTAGATAGCCAGGAGAGAAATAAAAGAAAGAAAGGAAGAAAGATAAGAAGACAAGAAAGCAAGAGAGAGAGAAGGGCTTACTTGAAGAAGATAATTTCGCTGAGTATACTGATGTTGCTGATGCTGTAAAGCTTGAAGTTTAGCTGTATCATTCTTACTCATAAGAAG
>NW_027153182.1:0-221 GCF_002600585.1 Cystoisospora suis
CGGCCGGATCAGAGACGCGACGGTGGCCGGCGTGGCACGCGGCGATGGAAACAGGGGTCTGGGTGGTAGTCTATCTGACTTTCATTCCTGTGTATAGGTGTATTTTTCTTCCTCTTTCTCAATGTTGTAGACATTCCGAAAGAGAAAAGGAAAAGCGTGGAAATTCAAAACGTTGAGACGATTAGAGACGGCAGCTAGCCAGCCGTCCGGGGCAGCCCCCC
>NW_027153183.1:0-186 GCF_002600585.1 Cystoisospora suis
TCGTTTGCCGTTATTTCCTCTTGCGGGCTCCGTGAACGTTATCGGTCGACTCTGCGCCTGCGCAAAGCGCTCAACCATCGAAAGAGTCTTCGGTCTCTCCCCGAGGAAGTCTCCTCAAGGCGCCTATAGAAAAGCTCGGCTTCTCCCTGTTAAAACAAAGACTCCTGCTGTACGCGGTCGTCTTCG
>NW_027153183.1:546-20828 GCF_002600585.1 Cystoisospora suis
GTCGCTCACGACACGGCACTCAGGCGGTGCGGCGCTCACTCACGCCAGGCATACAGGGCGGCGGCGTAGAGTCGCAGGGGGGGCGGTACTGGGAGCGTGACCGTCACCGTTTCCGTACCCCACCTTTGTTTTATGCTAGATGATTGCGTTCTTTCGTATTTAGAGTCTTTCTGTCGTGCTACCTTATCGTGGTCCAGCCGCAATTGCACTTCGGAGCACCAGCGAACCACAGCGCAGTGCTGCCGTAGCGAGGTGGCTGCAGCACACGTGCCAAAAGAACGCGGCCTCGGCTCTGGTAACACTTTATGTCTCCATCTGGGGCTTAAAGACGACATTACGACGGCGGGTCAGTTCCCTACACAAGCCGTCAGGGGTCCCTCGCCGGCAGCTGCCTTCCGTCCTTTCGCGACACGTCGTCCGGTGGCTCAGGGTCCACTTAGCGTACGGTGACAGCGGGCTCAGCGGGTCCCGCCCAGCCCCGATGCAAGTAGAACGCCCCATCCGGTGTTTCTGTAGCTCATGAGGTTCAAATTTCTTAAGGCGCTACACATCTGCCGTCTCTTTCTGCTTGCTGATGCTGCGGAAACCCCGTGTCGCATACGTGACGGCCTTTTCCTGTTGCATGCGCGGAGAGAGTTGTTTTCTTGGTCCTAGTTGAGGATTGTTTAGGCGGGTATATCTGTCGTGATTGGTGTTTATATTGTGACTTCTACATAGCGGCGTTGTCTCTTGAGGCGTCGAAGTCTCCGGACAGCGCGGGGCCAGCCTCTGTAGGAATGCAAAGACGGCTCTGACGACGCCGGTGGCTTGCTCCGGCCCGCGCTCAGGACGCCACTCGTTTTTCTCTTGTTTGCAGTCCCGAGGATCTTGGAGTACAGGCTTCTGCAGTGCGACTATGTCTGTCTTGATTTTTGTGTTACCCGGCGTGCGAAGTGCGAGTAAACCACCCACGTTTCTTTCTCAAGTCCGTCGCGTCGCGGTTTGTCGCCTGCGCGCGGACCGGGTCTCGTGCTTTCCATTGCAGGTCGCTCATTGCGTTTCTTTTCACAGCAGTCATCGTATGCGGCATCATCTGTTGTCAGGACTGTTACTTGGGAAACACCCAGGAGGTCTGTGTTCCGTCCTGACTATGTACACGCTGGACTTCAGTGTGTTAAAAAAAAAAATCCCTTAGTAGTTTGGATGCTACTCGGAAGGCGTCGTTACACCGTGCGACCCAGGGATCTCTACATTCTTGTCAGAGATACGCTCGTACTCGTGGGAGTGCCCAGTGTCGACGTATTCTTCAGAGTCGGGTGTCATCTACTTTTGCTTGTTGAATAATCCCCATGGTCCGTATGAGGAAACCGCCTTCAAAGATCGCTTTAAAATAGGCGCTGCCCGATGAAAAGCAGTTCACGAGATCACGTGGCTGCCCAGGCTGTGCGGTCTTGGCGTCGCTGCGGTCTCGTTGGAACTTCTGCAGACAGCGTTGAATGTTGAGGAACTGTCTCCTGACTTTTTTGGTCTGGCAGAGTTAGGCCAGTCATCCACTCTCTTGGACGCTGCCCTGTCTTGTGCACTCTGCGTCCGTTACGGCTTCTGTCCGTGGTGTACGGTCTTTCGTCTGCCCGAGTCGGCATTACGTCGGGCACGTTTCCTGGGGGCCGCGGCGTGTCCCAATTAGGTGGCTCCGGACTCTGAACTTCCCCCCCGCCCCGGGGCGTATTTCACTTTATTGCACCCCCAATTACTTTTTTAGTACCAGAGTCAGCGCGTCTACTTCCAGGTCGCAAGCAGCGCTCCAGTTGGGCCGTGAGCGGTGTCCGTTGCATGAGTGGCGGTCAGCGCAGTCTCTTAGTTCTCTTGTGAAGCCACGCTAGAGACCGGCAGTGAAGCGGAAGACAGGACTGCGTTTTTGTCCCTCCTGAGGACAGTGTTTTTGTTGGCTTCTGGCGTTGCTCGTTCAGCGGCGGACTCTGGTAAATCAGTGGGTAGTGCTGGCTCGAGACAGGCGTGTCCGTTGTGCCGTCGCGAGTCTTTCCATTTTCCCAGTTCTTAGGCGTGCTGCTGATGCCGGTGCTTTTCGTCGGTCGCCCTCGGGGCGTTCCGCGACAGTCGCGGGTATTGCCGGATGTCACGTGTCGCGCGTTCGGTGTCTTAAGTGGTCTTTCGTATTTCTCGTCATGCGTCTTCTTGCAGTCTCTGTTCCTGTTTCTGTGGTATTCGTGCTGTGAATCCATCTTCTGCCTTTTCTCACCAGCTGAGGCTGCAAGCGATTCCGCGTCACTGTCTGGTGGAGAAGTCAGGCATGTACGTCTGTTTATTGAGACTAAAGACGGGAGGCAATTTGACTTGTACAACGCGGATAACGTGCAAATACAGCCGGCGTCCGGGTCTAGAGATCGGCTGCTTATTGCCCCAGGTGGACCTGGCACATCTGGAGGAACTGTTTCTCCGCCGCAGGAGAAGAGCATGTGGCGTTCTGTGGCGCATCACGCGGTTAGCACAGTGGTTGCCTCCGCGCTTCTCTTAGGTATAGGGGAAGTATACAGCTGGTGGAAGTCCAGAAGACAGGAAAAGCGCATGGCCCATCTCCGAAAAGAGGTCGCGAATGAACGGGAACAGGTTGCTCGGGAGATGCGCAGAGTCAAACGTCGTTTGGCGGTGTTCACTGGGTTAGGTGACCGCTTGACGACAAGTCAGAGGGCGGAAAAACTCAATCTCCAGGATCAGTTGGAAGATCTGAAGTACCAGCTCCGAAGAAATGAGCTGAAGGCTAGTCAGCTGTATGGATTTCCGTTGTCTTCGAAGCCCTACCAACGAACCGCAGCAGGAAACGCTGGGGGTCAGCGGAGCAGCCTCAGGTACGGAGAGGCTTTAGAGCAAGACGAAGAAGATGAGAGGTCGACAGAGTCGGAGGACACATTCCGGGGGACGACAAAGAAACGCACAATATTCGATGGTGGTCAAGCTGAAGAGAAAAACAAGGCGACAGCAGCCGACAGCACAGGAGATGTTGCCGAAGACAATGAGCAGGAAGAAACACAGAGACGAACAGAGACAGCACAGAGAACAGAAACCTCTGCACGTGTAGCAGGGAAGAGCATACCCCGAGGGAGCCAGAGCTACAATAAGGGGAGGAGCCCCCCACAGTCCTCAGGAACCCGTCAGGAGCAATTCACTAGGAGACGGGCCAGTGCCGACCAACTGCGGTATATCAAGCAGCTTCTCCAGGAATATCCAGGCGTGACCCCAGACGAAGCAATCAAAATGGCTGCCCAGGTTCCCCTTTCAGGCCAGCAGAGAGCCAGCAGCAGGCAATGATGCAGATGCGATAGCTTGCAGAGACGGATGGAAGAGCGAGAGGCGGAATTTTTTTCGTGGTAGTTACGAGGTCAATCAGTTATGTGGATTTGCTTTCCACCATTCAAGTTGCAGACGGTGCGCACTTTCGGTCCGAGTGCGCCGGCGTTTGCGCCACCGTAAGGTTGTCACTCCGAGACGTTTGGTAGTGAATGAAGTGCTGAAAAATTCGAGTTCCCCTTCGGGTGAAGAAAAGCATGTGACGAACTGCGGCGGCGCGTCGGTATAGCCTTTTGGTGTCTTCAGTCCAGTCGTGTTGGTGACAAATTTTCTTTTCACGGCCTCACCGCCGGCCGGTTTCGACACACTAAGTGAGTGCCTTCAGACTGGTTTCGTAGATTACCTTACCTGAAGGGGGCGGTTCGTCTCTCATCTCGAGTGAGATGCTGAACGTCCTTGTCTAAAGGGTTCAATTGAAGTTAGTTGGAGCGTTGCCATCCTGGCCGTCTCATGGAGCATGGGGTTGAGGGACAATAGGTCCTCAGAGATCGGTTTCTCCTCGGTGGTTGATTGTGGTGTTCACCTCACTGTTCTCCTTTCCTAACGTTTCACCTTGCTTGGCTTCTGATACCGTAAGAGAGTTCGATCTGTGCAGCAGCGTGCTTGAGGCACTCAAAGCAACAACGTGTCTGCGTCAGGTTAGTGGTAGATAATGGTTTTCTTGCGCGTATCAGTGGTCAGCAGCACCTGCGGTATATGTCGATGTGTTGTAGGTGTGTGACCTCTACAACTGCTTTTGTTTTACATAGACATCGGGACCCGTGAGAATCGCGCAGGGTTTTGTTGTGACGTACAGAGGCGGTGCTCGCAGGTGCGCAAAGCAACAAGGAGTGCAAGCTGAGTCGTTGTAAAGTAGACGGAGGTAGTACGTTGTGTTGTCTTTGCACATGTTTGCGTGTCAAGCCGGTGCGGGCTCTAGATGGGCGTGCGTTCGCAGGGGGAAAGTGGATCGTGATTCGCGGAAGGCACAGCGCCTGCTGTGGACAGACAGTGACGTGTTGCCACCGTGTCGTTTCCGCGCCCGGAGAGTCGCATTTGCAGTGCCAGGGCTGTCCAGTGGCTACGTCAGGTACTTCTTTCTAATCAATCAATTGTCGTCATCGCCAGGCGGTCGCGGATGCACACGGCATCGGAGGAGCGGCAGGCTGGCTGCTCGTCTGTTTTCTAGGGGGTGGTCAGATCAGGCAACGCCAACGAGCACACAGGTAACTCTTGAAAAACAGTTTCGTAGCGTACAGTTCGTGCCAGCTGACATTCCATTCTTGCACAGACGTGAATGGTGCTTGTCATTGAGAATCCGAGCCGAAATGGTCTGCAGGAGAAGATACTCGAAGGATGACACCTGAGCGGTTTGGATCAGGTGGGAGTCAGGCAACCACCACAGAAGTGGCTTCTTGTTAAACTCCAGTGCCACCCCGGTTCGGGTTCGCACACACCGTACTTGTCCACTAAGTCGGGATTACACACACTGGCAGAATGCGGCTATCCTGCCGATTCCCAGCAATCGTGATGGCTCCCACCTGCACTTTTGAGGCTTGTAGCTGGTGGACAATGATTTTCTGCACGTACTTAGTGAACCGCGCGGGGCTTCACCTCCGATGCCCGAGCGATACGCAAGGCCGCGGCCCTGTGGCAGGCCGTTCGCCTGCAGCTCTGAACGTACTGCAGGGCAGTGGTGTTGCCATCTCCACTTCGGGAATTGCGGGCTTGCGGTCGGCAAGCATGCGCAATGGTATCTGTCGGGTTGCGCGCCTTTCTCGTCGTGCGTGTCACCAGGGTCGCGGTTTACGAGGAAACGCGACGGCGGTGATTTTCGCGCGCGATCCTGGTTCCCCGCGGTGAAGTGCACCCGTTTTACCGATCCCGCCGAGTCGGTGGGGAACGTGGCGCCATGTATTCCGGAACCACGTGGCCGTTCTGTCGCTTATCTTCAAGAATGGCGCAATCAGGTTAGCATTCCGGCAGGGGCAGCTGCACCGGAGGGGAATTACATGCTTGTTGCGAAGGAGATAAGGATAAGCCGGTAGTCGTACGTGTGTCGACGCAGACGGAGGTCTGTGTTGCCGGCGTTGCATCACTGCTCATCAAGCACGCCTTCCATTGCTCGTGGTCACTGGGAACCCGATGTTTGCATAGGGCGACGGGGCGGAGCCATAGCCGTTGTAGTCGAGATTTTTTTCCAAACTAGAGCCGGAGATGCATCCCGTCGCGGTCGAAGTGATTCCAGGCACTTGACTGCACACAGGCGAAACGGAGAGACCGAGGGGTTCCTCAGAAAATAGGCCAAATAGGAAGAGCCAGCCGGTGGCAGAACACCGCGTGGATTGGTGCCCCTGTGGTTCCTGTGCCTCAGCGGCAGAATGGCCCGCGGATCTCGATCCGAAGTTCTGAACAAGGCCGAGAACGCACCCCGTAAACGAATGGGAGGGACTAAAGTGGTTTTAGAGTTGTTGTCTTTTCTGCAGTAAGGCTTTTACACGGGGTGCAACCAGTGCGCTGCTGTAGCTTTAAGTAACAGCGAAGCCTGTGATTTCAGCCTGAGGCCGTTTCTGCAATCTGTCCCGGTGCGGATGAGCGGAGACAGCTGACAAAGTCGGCGCGACCGTACTCCTGAGAAGAGAGCAACAAAATCGGTGTAGATGAGGGGAGACAGCTGACGAAGTCGGCGCGGCCGTACTGTGAGAAGCGAGCAACACAATCGGTCTAGTGTCTTCACGGCAAGCATTACCGAGCACCTAAGATGGGCCCAGTAGAGTGATTCCGTTTCTTCTGCTGAGTCCGACAGCGGCGGCGGCTAGTAGGCCATAGAAGATGAATTTGATATGGTTCCGCCTCGTTGCAGTCAGAGACGGCCAACTTGTAAAGCAGACTGTGTCGAACGGTCGGCAGCCTGTTATGCCACCTGCTCAACACACGGCATGCCAAGATTGTTAGGGTTCGACGCGAGTCGTGACACATGGGGAAATCTCTCAGCACTGCTGTGTGAAGCTAGGCGTGCCCTTATCGCAAACACGACGGTCGAAAAAATGTCTGCAGCGAAACTGGCCCTTCTGTCAACACAGCTGTCGGGGAGAGTACATACACAGCAGGTTTCCTGCCGTTCTTGACCCCGGTGTCACAGTCGAACAGCCCGAAGAGGCTGCCGGCCCGGCAATACCGGCACCCGCCNNCCGCCACGACTAGCCGAATCCTTGAACCGACGATGAAACGCTGGGGCGGATTTTTTATTCCTGTTTATCTCAGCCACGGATTAAACTATGTTGTCTGTTCTGAGGAGACGAAGAACGTATGGCTGCGTTTTGCCTAGGACGAAAGTTTGCAGTCTCAACGGAAGCAAGGCCATAGCAAAAACAGCAATTGCCCGTCTGACGGCAGTGAGTTCAGGACGCTAAACCGGTTGCATCAATCTTAGGTCTATACTTTTGCAGGCCAAGGAGATCGACGTGTTCGCGGGTCCACGTCCGGATCCTGCTTCTCTCTCTAACCGGTGCGGATCCAAGTCGCGTCTGCCCTTCACGCAAACAGGGGTGACCTACTGCAGGAAAATAAAAGAACTTATTTTCGCCAGCACTGTTGTTGTTGCGGTGTAAGTTCAGTTATGTACGCTGATGGAGATGAGCGGACACGGAATGGCGTCACAGAACTGAAGGTGGCCTGTGTCGGGCTTTCGACCTAGTAAGCGCGCGCTGGCTGCTGGGGAAGTCGCAGCCGCCCTATTGACCGGGTCCCAGCAATCAGGCGCCTTCGTCGTGGAGCTGAACCCCGCAAACCCGTGGCGAAGTGAGGCCTGTCTAGAAGAGAGCTGTGTATGTCGGGAAATGCGGCTGCCCACAGAAGTCACAACTGCTGTTTACAACACGATCAACGATACTGTAGTAGTGGTGTACGAACCGATCCCAGGAGGGCTTCAGTGCAAGGTCTTTCTGAGAAAGGTATGACTGCTACATGGGGACTACACGCCCCGGGACCGACTGCTGTCCTGTTATTTTCTTCGCCCGTCCTCCAGGGCCTAGAGAGAGGCAAAACCACAGGACCGCTCTACGCGAGATGCTTCGGTAAAGTCCCACGCGCGCACACCAGCGCCGTGCTCGGATCCTGTCGTGCAGAGGACTTGGTTTTAACCCATCCTGCATTTTTCGAGTTCGACGGTAAGAAAACGAAGCAAAGACTGAGGCGGCCCCAGCAAAGATGTATGTGTGCTCGCACTGTGTAGAGGCGAATGGCATGGTGTTAGCGGCTCAGCAAGGCAGTATTCGATTTTTTCAGTTCTGGGTAGAGCTACTTCTTACCTGGCAGCACATGGTTTCGAGCCCTTGCACGTTGGTGCCATCTCAGAATCATCAGACGTACAGCCGAGTGTTCTCCGTTTATGAGGAGCGGTTCGAGGGCAAGTGCTCACTCTGTAATGCTATTATTCTCGTAGTTATGTACTGTACTTTAGAAGTTCGGTAGGAGAAAGTGCAGCCCCGCATCTACGCTGTCTAACAGTGGCGAACAGCATATCCCATGGACTGGCTGTGATGCTCAAGTCGACAAGGCCAGATCTATTCTCCGCAGCCATCTTTGATGTTGAAGACGGCAGACGCCTCGTAAGCAGTTACCATTGTAAGGATTGAATGTGATATGCAGCTTCCCACAGGGCGACATAGTTATTCCTACAAACACGCACAGGAGCGTGGAATTCTTGGAGTAGGTCTTATCTTTCGTCGGCGCTCAGGTCATCCCGACGCAACGGATTTCAAGGCTCTTGGTCAGCCAGCTGCTGTTCAAGCAAGAAGGTTGTAAGAAAGATTCGAAACGCGATCGCATCCTCCGGCTCCGTCATGCCAGCCCGAAGCATGCCTGCGCATCATCGACGTCCTCGCTGGCGGTGCCACCAAAATAGTGCCGGGGACAGAGAACACTTTCTCTCCTGTCGGCTTCGTATTTTTCGACGTAGGCCGTCTTGAAGTACGCTCGCAACAGCGAACAAGGCAGCCCGGAGCAGGTACCGGAGCGCGTGGATGGCAAAAAGTACTTCAATAAGGTGAGGTTGCTCGGTAGAAGCAGAGGTTATTTCCAAGTCTTTTTTCGGCAGTGCTGCCGGCGGTTCCTCACACTATCCGAAGGGAAGATTGAGCTTTGGAGCTTGTGCTCTGATGACCTACTGCTTCTGCACTCCATCCAAGTGTCCGGTACGCAGTCGGCGCTCCTCTGTTCTACAGCTTCTTTCACGGTTGTCTTCCCAGGTCTTCGAAATGTCGGCCTCTGTCAGCAGTCGGCACAAGCGAACCTGTTGGTTGTCTTCACAACGGGGACTTCGCCTGAGATCTGGTCCTCGCCCCGGTGTAGGTCTGTTCCAGTGTCGCTTCTTAGAACCCGGCCCAGCCACCTGGCATCCTATAGTGAGTATGAACACAACTCTCCCTCCAGATCCGTGTGCCAACGAACGAACGGTACTAGATGGCTTTACCACCGGCCTACAGTTGAGGGACAAACATGCTGTCCCATGTTTTGCGCCGGAGGGACGTGGGCGCGGCGCAGCAGAGTTGCATGAATGTCCCGTCTCAGAAAAAAGACCAGACCTACAGCAGGTTCTCAGCGCAGGAATTTTGTTCCTTTCCTTGGATAACGGGGAGCCACTCGGAGCTGTGCCCTCCGAGCTCTGTGGCCAAGCCCTTGAGGTCCTTCAGTTGTCATGGGATGCTCGGGTAAGCAGAGCTGCAGTGCTCATCTGTCCTTCTGTTATAGCTTTCTCTTGCAGACGCTTGCTTGCGGGGATGCTCAAGGTAACTCGGACCTTACACGGTCTCCGGCTTACAGTGTTAGTAGGGCGTGCTAGGAGTTGTTAGGCTTGTGCGAGTTCCAACAGTCTACGACAAATGCTCCTGCCAAAAATACGAGAAGCTCTTAGCGACACCTCCAGGACCGGCGCGTACCCTTCCTCCCCCACTAAACAAAGACACTCCTGCATTTCCTGCATACGCTCCGAGACTGGTCAGCCGCAAGTCAACATTGTTGGAGAGCTGTTTCAACCTCCCGGACATAGCAGGAGGAGCGCTCCGTACCTTGCCGACTGGTAAATATCACACACACGCACATTCTTTTCGGTGTGGAGCACCACTTGGCGGGAAAAACAGGACTGTGGTTATCCTCTTGCTTGGTACAGCCGCGCATTTCACGAGGGACCTGAAGACCAAGAAACCTGGAGCAAGAAGCGGAGTGTACCGGAAGACGGAGGATCATGCGCTTCACCTGCCGATTTCAAGCACCAACGCCGGACAGTAGGCGAGACTGTTGCCCGCAACAAGCTGATTCGGGTTCACCCGCCGGCCCTCCATCAGCCCTCCGTGAGCGCGCCCTAGGCAGGGACCCACCCACGGAAAGACTCTCGTGTGCCCCATTGTCAGAAAAAACTCCCTCTTTGATTGAAGTGGTATACATTTCAATTCACCTCTCCAACCGTCCACAGTGTGCGCGCCCGCCGACCCGGTGGAGCCACACGCTACCTCACCATCCGCTCCAGGTGCACCAGTGGCTATGACCCAATGCTGACTCTTAGTATCCCTTAGTGGACTCGAGATTGCGCCATGGCCAGATTCCGATGTGATCCGCTCGGCGTCAGCTACTCCCTTGCAGCTACTGCGGGGGAAAGCACTGTGCCCAATATGTGCTATCTTAGTGCAGCGCTGAAGTGCCCTAGATCAGAGTCGACGTCCGGGTCAAACGCTGGGCCAGTGAAGCCAGACTTCTGCTGGCCGCCTGCGTACCAAGCGGAGCCTCCCAGACCATCAAAGCGCACAGCGCTAGAAACGTCGATCCGCGGACACAGACCGTACAACTCTTCGAGTGCGTACCGCTGTCGAGTCACGGGAGTCATGATGTGAACTTCGAGATCAACAAACGCTAGTACAACCCACCCGGAGTAGCCACGGCCGTCCCGAGCGACTAGCCTTCGCATGTGCGACTTCCACATCACCTGAAAAAAAGGAGCGTGACGCACACAGCAACGATTCAGGCAACTCAGATGCAGCAGTCTGGAGGGGGGAAAGGCGGTATGAGGCTGCTCACGTTACGCGTCCTCCAAGGGCAACGGGTTTGAGAGTAAGACCCACGCAAACGCAATTCTGTCTGGTAATTCTTCGGAATCACGGCTTACCTCAATGATGGCATCTGCAAGAGAATCAAGATGAGACGCGCATGTGCCCGATACGATGAGCATAGCTTCTCCCTGCTGCGACAAGCTTCCACTGAGTGTATTAACAATGGCTCTGTGAGTGCCTAGGCGAGTGTCTAGCTTCTCCTCTGGCTCCACTCTTGTCAGGCTCTCTGCATGACCTTCCTGGTGGCTGGCTTCAGGTTGCTGTTGCTGCGTCCAGGAGAGCATATCCTCGGTCCAACCGACGCGTCGGACTCCGGGTTTCTTCCACATCGCCACCACGGAATGCGCTTTGTTGCTGTCGGCCGCCCGAACAGCTGTCAGGAGAGGGGGCAACAGAGAAGGGGGAATTCCGTCGTTGGCGTCCTCCGCTACGGCCGGCTTTATAAGGATGGGCACCGCGTGGCACAAGGACAAGTTTCCATACGTGCATTTGGACGGAATTGCTCTGCCTGTATGCAGTATACTCAACGAACAAGCACGGGTTCTAGGTATCTGCTTCGCGCCACCCCCGCTTAAGAGTGGAAGGTCCGCATCGCGTAGAGCTGCTGGTCGTGTGGTATAGTAGAACGCTAAAAGGGGCCTTACGAGGTGATACCTCCGTGGGGTGCGGAGCCCTTTTCCTGCGCAGTAATGGCGCGGCAGCAGGTGTTGGACTGGCCGAGGTGCGACTGCACATCCTACCGAGAGCGGCTGTTTGCTTGGCTGCCTGCGCCGATGGAATGAAGGGCAGGATTGAGCCGCAAAGGGTCCTCGGCCTTCGGCGCCCCATGCATTTGTATAGAGTTCTTGCGATATCAACAGAGCCTTCCACACTACGAGACCGCCCGAGATACAAAGTTTCAGCGGCAGCCACATCACGAAGTACACGATAGCTGCCCGCGACCAGCATCTTGTCCCTTTTGTCATCTTGACCGACAAGACAAATCAACATGCCGGTGAGTGGCGGCGCCTCAGATAACCGAAGCAGCCAGTCACAGGCCAGAGCGCTAATCTTCGATGGCCTTTTTCGAACAAGGCCCCTATAGAAAAACCGACCCAACAGTACCTCACAAGGCGCCGTCATCCTGGTTAATACTGCATGCCATGTATTCTTGGGAAAATGCGCATGCGGAGCTCCGCGCGATCCGGTGGTACCATAACTTCCACACATTTCTGTGCGAAGGGAGGATCGGATTTCGCTGAGGTCATTGCAGTCCGTTTCGTGACTCTGTCTTTCGTCCTGTTCTCGCGGTCGGCGCAACCTGGGGCCCGCAGAGGCGGAGTTCACGTCCGTGGGCAGCTGGGGTTGCCCGCCCGAGTCTTCAGTGTCCTCACGGGCAATGTCGCGTTCTGAGCATCCGGAGCATTCCTTCCTGGTTCTTCTCAGGGTTGCGGTAGCTGTTTTTCGCCTTCACCTAGCCGGTCGCAAGACTCTCTGCCTTCGAATTCGTGGACGGTCGCAGCGTTCTGGCAGGTTTGCTGCAGCCCTGCCCTGCCGGTGTGCCCAAAAGGTTCGGTAAGGGCGCAGGTTGGTGCTTTTTCGCTTCTGTACCCCCCCAGAGGTGGCTTGGGGGTCTGGTTGTGAAGAGCGGTCCAGAGGCCCGTGCTGAGCGCCTGGTGGTGTCTGGCTGCGGACGGGGAAACGCCGACGCCTTGGCCATCCGTGTGCCACAGCATATTTTTCGGAAATGGATGCTGCCGTTGTTCACGGAGCCTGTGGCTCTACTGAAAAGTTCCTTCGCTTCGGCGGGCGGCGGTTAAACCATGAAGACCGAGACTCGCACCCTTCTGTCGTTGCGCGATCTCCTCGTCCCTTCCCTAGTCTCGGCCGTAGTATTGTGATTCCTAGTGCAGACGCCGCGTTACATTCAAGAGCACTGAATGCCTCATTGCCCTTCCATTCGGCCTTGCCCTTTCTCAATTCTTCTCCGTTCATATCCACAGCACCCGCCGCTGCCAGAGATGCCGTGTCCTACTGTTGTCTCAGTCGTTCCGAAACACAAAGCCACCTAGCCGGCTCGGCGTCTTTTTCTTCTCTGCGCGTCAGTGGCTGGGTGAGTGGACTGCTGCAGCGTGTTGCTGAAGCGATCGTATCCTTCTATGAGCCTTGTTTTTATACCCTACCCATCGCCTCGTACGAGCAGCGGTCACATGGTGCACTTCGGCTCCTAACCGCGTTCGTGACGAGTATTCCGTCCATGTTTTTCTCCGTAGTTCGGCTGATGTCATCAGTTTACTGTCTCTTTCAAGGAGCGTCGCCGGCGCGGATATACCCTGCAGCGGTGGCGCTGACTGCCGTGTCAGATCCTGGAGGATCCAGCAAACTCTTGCTCCTTGCAGCTGACGGAGCCCACAGTGAACGCTCCTGCCTGCTTGACGGGGACGGAACTCTGCTGTTGTCTGCCGTCTCGCTGTCTTCTGTCTCCCCTCTGTCCCAGCGAGCCGGCTTCCTTTTCCGGGACACAGCTGAGAGCAACGGGCCTTCCAAGTCCGGCGTTGATAGTCTGGTTCTTTTGGGGCACGCTGATGCATCTGTGCTTCTTCGCTACAGTGGGAAGGCTCTGTCTCTTGAGTCAGCTGTGGGTTGTGGGCTTTCGACACGTTCGACGGAGGACGTTAGTGGGCGGCAGAGAAAGGAGCCGGTCTCCAAGTCGGCCTTCGCTTCCACAGGCGACGGCCAATCAACGGAAAAGGTGTCAGCGCAGCTTGGACTCCTTGTCCATGGGTCATCTCAGGTCACCGATGTAGCTTTCCTGCCTCATGGGATTTCCGCTATGATGATTCTTATCGGCTACTCGGACGGGCGGCTTGAGTGCGTCTGTCACTGTGGCAGTATTAGACTTCTTGGACCATCGTCTGACAGCCTACCTCTCTGCAGTCCGCGAATCGTTCCTGGCGGTGTGAGGAACTCGGGCGTCTTCAACTATTGGACCCGTTTGTGGTCTGATAAGCTGGATTCCTGTATCGTTTCTTTGCGCGTCTCCCCAAGAGCTAAAAGAGTCTGTGTCCTGACCGCGTCGAGAGTGTTCGTTTTTGACCCTTTGATAGTTCTGGCAGGCTGCCCTCCCCTGTCGTCCACTAAGCTGTCCCGTCTACTCACCGTCGGCGGGGAAGCCTTGCTAGGGCACACCCCTGTGACGTGTTGCTGGGTGGACGACTACCAGCTCGTTATTTTGAGTAGTGCGGGGCGGCTAACCCTTCTGCAGCGAGATCCACGAAGAAAAGCTGCGGACCTCTCTTGTGTGTGTCGAGCCCGCTTGGACAGTCAGACCCGTGCGGTGCTCCGTCGGCAGCTGTGTAAATCTAATGTAAGTGGAGACAAGAGATGTTTTTCTTCCAGGAAAACGACTGCTGCATGCCTCGGACGCGCAGTGGTGCCCCCTGTCACACTCGAGTTCCATAGAGACCGTCGCGTACTTTACATGGCAGTCCGGGGAAGCTCTCGCCCGTCCGTAGTTAACTGGCAAATGAGACCGCGTGTTTCCAGTATTCCGGGGGGCAGCGGTGCTGTAGGTCGAGTGAAGCGGCTCCTCTTTGGACGCTACGCCGTCTTGGAGACAATGCTTGCAGAAATCTGCTTTCCTGAGCGGGCGTTCGTGATGGAAGAGAAGTGCGAGCTAGGGCTCTCGGACGACAGTGCTGTACAACCTCAGGGTACCGGTGACATCTACGAGAACGGTGGGCTGGGGGTGCCGAACCATGCGAGTTTGCAGCAGGCGGCCATGATACCAAGACGCCCGGTATTAGGAGGCGTCTTAACGTTTGCACTCGGGAGAGATAGCGAAAGGCAGGGTTCCTATCTTGCTGTAATTCACGAGGACTGCGAGGCGGTGGCTGTCTATATCGATTCACTTTGTGAGAGGACAATGCACCCCTCAGCACGACAGATGTACAACCTTCAGCCACATCGAGCCTGCCTTTCATTCTGGCTGGGTCCTCCACTTGAAGGGTGCTGTCCATCCGCAGTGGCCTTCTGCTCGTTTCCCAATCACTTCAGTGAGAGCAGCAGCACCCCCAGGGCTCCGGTGCTTCTCGTACAGTGGTCTTTGCTCTCCAGACGAGTGGTGCCTGGGGGTAGTAAAGCAACGGACGTAACTCCGGCGATCAGCTGTTTCTACCGTTTACCACCGCCTCCACTCTTCCTCCAAAGAGTAGCGGGTGCCCGGTGGGTGCCTTCTACTGCCGGAGGTTGCTTTCTGTCGTCTGCTGGACCCGGTAGTCTACTCCCACCCCGCAGCCGGACTGACGCTGAGCTGGAAACATATAAGACTTGGAAAGAGGCCTCTTCTGTGGGTCTGCCTTCGCGGAGCAGCGTAGGCGAGCAACCTGTCAGAAACATGGATCCGTCGAGGAGCAAGCAGACGGAGGGTGAAGCTTTCCTTTATTGCCCTGACCGTGTGCAGCGGTCTGACCCCTTCACGCGTGAACCTAATTCGATCTCTGGGTGTCTTGATGATAAAGGTACAGCGGATCGTATAACTGCCGCTGGCAAACCCACTTCTGGCGGCGCGAGCACTGAGGGAAGCTGGAGGCCTGACTGCGGTAGAACTGCGTGGCAGCAGGTTGGTACACCAGGTAATGCTGGGGACGCGCCCTTGCGTGTGTCTTCGCTCAGAGCTGAGTCCTCTCTCGGGGGTGCTTCTCGATGCAGTGATTCGACACTGAAGCAACTCCTTTTGCAACAAGAACTAGCTGCTTCACCATCTTGTATGTCTGACTGGTTGATTCGGTGGAAACTGGAGCAGCAGCGGCTAGCAGGGATGTGGAGGCCTAATCCTGAACGGCGTGATCTGGAGATTCCTCCGGCTGTCCCGTCTCCGTCCTTCTCGCGGTGGGCGTTCCCCCACCGGACGTCGTCTGCTCGTGCGTCCCCTTACCACGTGTACTGGTCCGAGAGGAATCCCCGCTGTTTTGGGATGCGCACACCGGATAAAGGAACCATGTACAAGGATCTCAGCTACGCAGGGGGCCGCCACCATTGCAGTAGCGTCCTGCTTGCCCCCCATTGGAAGAGCCGGACCGGCGCGGAGCTCTTTGTTTCTTCAAGCTTCCGCCATGAGGAGCTGTCGAACCTGAGCGTGCCTACAGGGCACTTCCCACTGCTCGGCCAGTCTTTTTCTGGCACGACGTCCGGTGTACCTGGTGCTGGGGTGCGAACTCGACTTGAGTCTTCTGGCCGCGTACCTCCGGAGGGGTTGTGCCGTCAAGACTGGCTTCAGGCCACTGTCGCCGGAGGCAGGGAGGTGCCACACGAGCTGTGCTACGGTCTCGGACAGTCGCGTTCGGCGGCCGGAGTCGACCCGACCGAACCGTCTGTAGGGCCTCTGTATCCGACGAGCGGTTGGTTCACTCGGCAGCAACAGCCACTGGAAACTCTTCTGGCGTCTGCGCGGCTGCGTCCCCCGAGGCCTCCGGCGGAAACTAGTTCCCACAGAGAAACACCCCTCGGCAGTGGCGACAGCCCCTGGACGAGGAGAGACGAAGCTACTGCAGCTCTGTCTCAGAGAGGATTCGTGGACAGGTGGTGAGGAACGCAGCACGAGCCGGCGACTCCAGAGGTGCAACCACGGAGTCGTAAGAACGGCCCGAGCTTCACTCACACCAGCATCACATTGTGTCCACACGCTCGTAAATGGCCTCCGTCTTCTGCACCGCGCTGGCGTACTCACCCCGCGTCTCGAGGGCGTTGAGTGCCTGCAGCGATCAGGCGGCTGCAGGGCGTGGTAAGCGCCTCGCTGTACCTTACTTGACGCCTGCTGCACTGTTCAGAGATATGAAGGTCTCGCGCCTTCACCCTCCTGTCTTTCTAGTCTTCCGGTAGCAGAGTGTCGCGTTTGCCTCAGTGAAGCACCCCGAAAGACTCTCTCTTCCGACATGACGGAACTTTTTGTCAACTTATTTTGTTCACCTGTCATAGCGAGATTTCGCAGGAACCACAGGCGTCCCACGTCTTCGGCCGCCACGGACTAAACAGCAGCTCGAGGCGCAAACTGGAACCCCGCTAGTCCAGCCGCGGGGTGCCAGGCTGGTACCCCGCCGTCTCGAAACATGGTGGTGCATCGCGTTGATCTTTCCGCCACCTCCAGTGCATTGCGTTGATCTTTTCGCCACCTCCAGTGCACTGCGTTGATCTTTCCGCCACCTCCAGTGCATTGCGTTGATCTTTCCGCCACCTCCAGTGCATTGCCTTCTAGAAGTCTGTACTGAGGGTTACTAACTGGACAATCGGAACTTGTTCGGGAACTGCGAGCCTGCTAGGACCCCGATCGCACAGCAAGAGGTACAGCCGCAGGTGTTATTTGTACTCGGGCCTCTCATTCAGTGATGCCATGCGGTGCGGCTCTGCTTGAACCGTAATTTGTACGCACGACAGTGGGGCATTCGCAATCACTCAGGCAGCTCCTGCATAAGGTGCGGAGGGACCACCGCGCTCCTCCATGCACCCAGCCTGGTGTCTACAACGGGCAGTGGCTGCCCCGACTCAAAAGGAAAGCATCCATGGCGTTTTTGTGAGGGCTTCCAGGGGCCGCCCCCACATCAGAGGAATTTTAACAAAATTTTCCGCGGAAACGAGTCAACTATCACCCCGTCCCCGGACCGGACGCCAGAAGCGGTCACCATGGTTTTGCAGAACAGAAAGCTTGACCTTTAACAGGCTGACACTTCTGGCCAGCACATACCTGCGAAACGTTCACGCGATTCACGTCGGAGCCGATGTGGTATCACTGGCACACGAGGTCCCATAAGCTCGAAAAATGATACTTCACCGGAAGACTCAGGGAAGGGGGCTATTTGCTACGGCACATCGGAGCAGGTAACACGGCCTTTGATCTAGTTGCCTCCTCGGCACGGAACACGGTCTGTTACCATGGTACGCATACGTAGAACGACATGGAGGTCAAACTTCGGGGCGGCCTCTCAGTCGCTCCAAAGCTAAACAGCGGTAGCCTGGCACTCACAAGTTTGCGACAGGAGTTCCTCTGCGGACCCAGCTTTTGCGCCGACTGGACTACACACGTAGTCGGGCGATTGTACGCAGCTAGCTGGCATAATTTCTGTTGACGTAACCATAGATACATATGCGATTGATGAAGGTATGCATGGCGTTGCTCTGGTTTCTCTCTACGAAAAGATGCAGGGACGAGCATCGCTGAAATTTGCTGCCCCGAAGTGGCAAGCGCACCTCGCCGTTCAACTGCTGGCGAGACAATTTCAAGACCTGGGCAGGTGTTTCGTCCGCGACAGTGCTGAAGTCCAGCGTTGCGTTATTACTGTAGACCTGAAGCCAAGCATCAAACAGCAACCGCATGAAGATTCGTAACATACAAGGACCGTCGCCCACAGGAGCATCTCGGAACGAGAGCATCCAACAGGACGAGGCGGCTGCTTCCTCGGCCGTTCCACAGTCAGAAGTGCCCACCTGGCGCACGTGCTACTCCTTGAACTACGCTGTGCAGCTGCTCTGACTGTCTACACCTTAACAAAAGGCAAAGAAAGATTTCCGGTCGATTCGCTGTGCTCGCTAGTCGAGTGTGTCCTCGAGGGTGGGAGCACCCGTGCTGCGTCGCCCTGTTCGGTAGAGCGTGCAAAATTAACAGGGAAATATGCTTGCTGACCTTGACCAGCTTCGGTTCTGCGATTGTCCCTTCTTCTGGTAATTCCTCCTCCTCGACGTCTGAGTCGACGACCTCCGAGACGTGTTTCCATTCGAAATTGGGAGGCGGCACGGTCGAACGGATAGCAATGGAAGTGATCTGGGCGGAACACCGACAGTCCGCACACCGAGGTGGACGCGGCTTGTTTATATAATACCGACATCTTAAACGCTGTGAGTACACCGGGTGCCGCCGCCTTAGGCTAATGACATCCCCTAAAACTGTTGCAAGTCCTACCAAGTCTCGAAAAAGATGAACGACTGCCGGCCTATGAGATGACTAAAAAGACTCTGCTCGTCACAGACAAACGCACGGAGTTCAGAAAGGCTTCGCTACTAAACTCCAGCAGCTCCAAATTGTCTTCAGATATTCTGTCATGGAGCCTAAGGGTTGCAAGGGTTCGCGAACTCAGAAGTGTAATGCACGTAGGCTGCACGGTCGGCAACAGTGTGCACATCAGATGTCAACCTGCCTTACCCGGACTGGGGAGTTGAAAACAACGCTGATGAGCATCTGCTCGTCAACGTCGGAGACGATGCACTTGTCGGTCGGATTCGCAAGCAGGACGTCTTGCAGAGCAGCGAGGAGAGCCGTTTGGCGGTTCTTTTTCAAGGAAGAAGCCTCCTCGGCGGTTCCCGCGGTTCCTCCGTCGCCGCTGACGGCTTCTTGGGCTGCGCTTGGTTTTCTTCCAGTGTGTTCCTCCGGGGTATCCTCACCTTGCAAGTCGCCAGGTTTCGCAGCTGCTTCGTCCTGTCGCGGCGTAGCACCACTTTGTTCGTCAGTCTGTTTCGGCGGTTGAAGCAAATTCAGACAAACGGAAAGCTTGAAATTGACAACATTCGAACACATGCATATGTCCTCTTCTTGCTCCTGCTGCTTGCTTCCTTGCATCTGCTTCAGGAAGACGTGCTCGCGCATCCTATTCGTGTTCATCGCTGTTGAATCGATGTTTGCCATTTTGGTGGACACCACTCAACGCTGCGGTCCAGAGGAAAAACAGGAGACTGGTAGCACAACCCTGTCCAAGAAGAAGGGACATCCGCAGCCGGGACCCTCTTTGTCCAAGGTTGTCTGACGGCCCAATTCGACGAGAAAAGGCAGTTCTTGAGTAGACGCCGCAAATCGCACACACGCAGGACCCTCACGGTACAAAACAGTCCCGCGCCTTCAGAACACCATGTCAACCGCTCAAAGGCGACCTGGCGAGTGACGATCGCGTCGACGCACTACAGGGGAACAGGTCTAACGATGCGGTCACCGGCTCGTTGCATGAACAGGCGGGGAAGAGAAGTCTGTCGTTTTTAGCGTGCAGTCACAGCACGCTCATTCACAGATTTCGACGCGGCGACTATAAGGGTGCCCTGCCCAGCGAGGTTCTCCACATATAAGGCCGTAGAAAAGTAGGTCCCGCTCTTGCATCGACTCTCATGCGGATCAGGGGGTCTCGTACGGTGTCATGCAACGGCAAATAACCTGCAGCCTCTCCTGGCGCAGTTCCCTGGATCAGGCGTGAACACTGGCAAGCCTCTTTGCTCGCCACAGGACGAAACAGGTTTCAGGCGTTGTGTCCTGCCTACGATGCGACTCGACGCAGTCGCCCTGTGTGCGGCGCCACCTAGCTAGCGCCGCGTCCTGAACGACCGCCGACGAGCCGGCTGCCCGTCTCGGTCGGTAGTTTCCTTACGTGTTGTGCGTTCTTATAGTGGCCGAGTGCAATTCCTGGATTTTCGCGGCAGCCGCTATATCGGACGGGCCAAGTTTGTCACGGATTTTAGTTTTCCGGCCAGTGCTGCTGAAAGCTACACCATGTCCGGCGAGGTCCGAGACCGGTCGTGTCACACTCCAGGAGAAGCGAAAGTTGAGCCGTGTACAGGATGCCTGCTTTTGATTAGATATGACAGACAGTCTTCACCCGTCCTGAGTAGCTCGAGACTTCTAGACAGAGTAATCAGTCAGCTGTGTGACCAGTCCTCATTTGAGATACGCCCGGTACGGCGGCTGGGCCTTCCGTCGAGGTGTTCCACCGCAGCACGCGCGGGCTACACACTCAGGTGTACTAGTCCGTAGCGCGTCAGGGCAGCTAGAGAACTTGCGAATATGCGTGCTCCTTAAAGGTTGCCGCAAGAACTTAAGTGAAGTTGATCCAGTCTGTTCATGAAAGG
>NW_027153184.1:0-509 GCF_002600585.1 Cystoisospora suis
CCTTGCGAGAGAGGCTACTCCTGTGACTGTCAGACTGCTTCCCTTGAGGGATGCTACGAGCGCGCAGGTCGTGCAGGAGCAGCGGATCGACGAAGAATGCCGCGCGTTAGTAAGAGCGCTTCGTACAAATAGCGTAGGTGCCGCCCGCGGTGGTGGCAGGATCTCCCAGGTTTTCTCCGAAGCCAGTATACAGTGTATGATGGGACTCTCTTTAAACAGGGTGAAGTCAGGGTGCTCCGGGTATTCGTGCCGAGAGGCAGCTGCTCCTGCACGACCTGCGCGCTCGTAGCATCCCTCAAGGGAAGCAGTCTGACAGTCACAGGAGTAGCCTCTCTCGCAAGGAAAGCGAAGGCGTAGTCTGGTAATCGGTTTCTCCTGGCTTCCTAGTCTACCTCTCGCCTCTTTCCACAGGTAGTGGTGACCTGAAGAGTGCATCCACATGCGCTTGTTTACTGCCCCGCCGGTGTTCCAGGACAAAATTAAATTCCTGACGCCGCAAGGCCCACCTA
>NW_027153185.1:0-136 GCF_002600585.1 Cystoisospora suis
CGCAAAGATCAGCTGTTCGCTGCCCGGGCCATAGAGCCCCGAGTAGAAGATTGGCGGCAGGGAGGCACCCTGCAAAGTTGGAAGAAGGCGGAAAGGCTAGGGAGCCTCACCGAAGGTGCAGCACACGAACTGGACT
>NW_027153185.1:327-1018 GCF_002600585.1 Cystoisospora suis
AGTTGCTCCCTCGATCCCGCTGAACGCTCCTGGGCCGCTCCCTCTGTCGCCGCCCTACGGACCTATTTCCCCGCCCTTGCCTTGGATCCTCTTCCCTGCAGTCTCCGGCGACATGGCCAAACCCCCTGCCCCTCTGGAAGTGCGGCCTAACCCTGAACCAACAACTCGCTGCTATGTGCCCCTTCCTCCTGCAAATCTTGCAGGTTGGGGGTCCTCTCTCGCTCTCCCTGCCTAATTGGTTAAGTCTCCTTTTTGGGCAATCCCTTACCCAGTGGGTCTCAGGACCACACTCGTGGCAGGTGCCGTCCCTCTCGTGGGATGCACTCCTCGCAACCAAGATGCTGGACGGCGAGACACCCGTACCCTGGCTCGCCTGTCGTTCACGTAGTTGTCCGCTCTAGCGAAGGCCTCTGCTCGTGCCTGGCACTGTCCCAGTGTCAAGGTAGACTCTTCGGCGCTGGCGACAACATGGTAAGACATCGTTGAGGGGAATGCGCGCATGTAGGCCCGCCGTAGTGTCTCATCCTTCCACACCGATAAGGGTTTCTGTAACACTTGGCACATTTTCTGTTGCAGGCTTCGTAATTTAAGCAAATGCCCACGCGTCTGAGTAGGGTTCACCCAGACGCGGCTCGTCTCCACCACGCCGCGCAAGCGGTCCCCAGTAGAGAAGGTGATTGAACAAGAGATC
>NW_027153185.1:1089-3965 GCF_002600585.1 Cystoisospora suis
CACGCAGCTGAACAAAGTCACCGTGAAGGACGTGTACCCCCTTCCGAGGATCGACGACCTTCTTTTTGCTCTTCAAGGTGCTTGCTGCTTTAGTACGTTAGACATGGCGGCCGGGTATTGGCAAATCCCATCGACAGAAAAAGATAAAAGAAGGCAGCGTTCACAACGCACGCCGGACTCTACGAATTCAACGTGATGCCATTCGGACTCTGTAACGCTCCGGCGGCGTTTCAGCGGCTTACGGACAGCATATTGGGCGACATCAAGTAGACTCTGGCGCTTGTCTACCTGGACGACGTTGTGGTGTTTTCCTCCAGTTTCGAGGAGCACCTTGTTCGGTTAGAAATAATTTTTGAGAGATTCCAAAGTGCGGGGGTCAGACTCAATCCGGAAAAGTGTCGTCTGGCTCTACCGGAGGTCGTGTACCTGGGACATATAGTCAACAGAGAGGGAATCTGGCCTGATCCCCAGAAGGTGCAAGCGGTGGAACATTTCTCCAGACCGACGAATACGCTCGGACTCCGCCGGTTCTTGGGGCTCGCCAGTTACTGTCGTAGGTTTATCCAGGGCTTTTAGCAGTTGGCCGCCCCACTGTATGACCTAGTAAAGAACGACCATTGGGAATGGAGTGACAGCTGTGAGCAGGCGTTCGAAAAACTGAAACGAAAGCTACCCACAGCTCCTCTTCTGCACCACCCAGTCCCCAACGTTTGATTTATTATTGACTGTGACGCATCAAGTGTTGGGTAGGGTGCGATGCTACAATAACAGCTCCCGGAAGAAGCGACGCCTCGTATCATCGCATACGCCAGCAGACTTTTCAACGCCGCGGAGAGAAAATGGTCGGCGACTGAGTTGCAAGCCTTGGCCGTCATCTATAGTTTGGAAGAGTTCAAGGAGTACATTCTAGGCCAGCCGTGTACGGTAAGATCCGATCACGGTCCGCTGCGCTGGCTGCAGGCAGCAAAAAAGGGAAGACTGGCTAGGTGGGCCTTGAGACTCCAAGAATTCGACTTCGTCCTGGAACACCGGCGAGGCAGCAAACAAGCGCATGTGGATGCACTCTCGAGGGCACCGCTGCCCTTGACTGTAGACGAACGGTGGACTAGGAAGCCAGAGGAGACCGAGCGACTATTCCCAGACTACGCTTTCGCTTTTGCCACAAGAGAGGCTACTCCAGCGGACGCAAGTTCGTTCCCCCTGAGAGATACGACAAGCGCGAAAGTGGTGCAGGAGCAGCGAGGCGACGAAGAATGCCGCGCGTCAGTGAGAGCTCTCCGTACAAATAGCGTAGGTGCAGCGCCACGGTGGTGGCAGGCTCTCCCTGGTTTTCTCCGGAGGCAGTATGTAGAATATGATAATTCTCTCTTCAAGCTGGGGGAAGACGGGGCACTCCGAGTATTTGTGCCGAGAGGATTGCGTATACAGCTTAGTCGCTGCTTATCATTGTGTACCGTTAGGGGCTCACCTGGGAGCAGACAGAGTGCACAGTCAACTGAGGCGTAGGTATGTTTGGCCGGCCATGCGAGATGTGCGCAGGATTATAGAAGGGTGTCTCCCTTGCGCGCGCAGAAAGCCGTTGGATTACACGCATACTCTCCAGCCAAGTAGCTCAGTCAGTCTACCCAAGCCTAACCTGTTTCATACGTGGGCTATCGATGCTTATGGACCGTTGATGAAAACCTCGAGGGAAAATGCGTATGTGCTAGTGATGATAGATCATTTCTCTAAATGGCCCGAAATAGTCCCCGTAACCAACCTCACTGCGGAAACCGTAGCTGCAGTACTTACTCATAGGCTGATATGCCAGTACGGGTGTCCCGCGGCCATTCTCACGGACAATGCGAAAGTGTTTTCGATGCGAAGGTGGTTCAGGAATTGCTTTTCCGGTGGGGAATCCAGCGCCTCCGCATTTGCCCTTACAACCCACGAGCAAACGGGGTGGTGGAAGCCTTCATGAAAACACTGGGGAATGCGTTGGCGTGTCTGGTCATGGAGAAAGGGGGAGAATGGGATATGTACTGTGCAGCAGTTGCTCTTGCGTATCGTACAAGTCCCCATCCTGCAACACGGGAATCGCCATATCGTGTTCTATACGGCATCGATCCAGTCCTTCCCATTGACAGGTAGTTGTTGGGGGAGACAGACAAGCCACCACGGTCATTGGAGGATCGGCTACAGTACTTGAAGAAGATTAGAAATAAGGTATTTAATCAACTACATAAGCAGATAGACCATGAGAAAGTGGACACACAGACGGCTCAGCTGCTGCCGGGGGATTTGGCATTAGTACAACTTACGGGTCCCGGTAGGATCCGAGGCAGCATGAAATTGGCGGCTACGTACAGCACGCCGCACCGGGTGATAGCGTCTCATGGCCACGGGTCATTTTATGATGTTCTAGATCTACGAACAGGTACGGTGAGAAGACTGAGCCACAGACTGCTCCGAAGGTTTTCACCAACAACCCTCACTACAGGGTCGCCTCCAGACCCTTATGAGGCCGCTATGTTTTTGCCCAGGGGCCGCCCCACGCCGGGGAGTAGTGCAGACAAGAAAGAGAGTGAAGACCTGAACGGGGAAGGAACTCCGGTGAAACCGAGCAAGGTGTCTACGCGACAGAAGCCCAAGGAAAGTGCTGTGGAAGGTAGACGGCAGAGCAGTGACGCAAGTGCGGACGCCGGGACGGCAGGCACGATGTGAGCTAGTCACTGGTTGAGGAAAGGTGCGGACGCCGGGGCGGCAGGCATCTTCCGTCAAACTCAAAGTGCGGACGCCGGGGCGGCAGGCACCTGCATCGGGAGTTTACGTCAGCGGCAGACTTCATGGAGGCTGCTATAGTCGTTGAGTGGATTCGTCACATTCTCCGAGCCTCA
>NW_027153186.1:0-585 GCF_002600585.1 Cystoisospora suis
CCAGGAACAGGGATGGCGTAGTGCGGACGACGGCCGATGAAACCAAGTGGGAAGAAGAGATGCCTTCGCTACGTCACACGGCGAAGTCCCTGGCAGTGTCGGAGTACGGAAGGCTGATAGGCCTTCTTCGCAGATTCAGGGATGTGTTTAGGTGCTCAGGGGATCCTCCCTCCGCGTTAGCGGAGTCCAGGTCCCCATTCCGACACAGGAGGTGCGGCCTTTCTCCACGACGCCGCGCAAGAGGTCTCCCGTAGAGAGGAAGGTGATAGAACAAGAAATAGCAAAGATGCGGGAGCAGGGAATAATAGAGCCTAGCTCCTCTCCCTGGTCCAGTGGCGTGGTGCTTGTCCCAAAGAAAGATGGGTCGTGGAGGTTCTGTGTGAATTACACTCAACTGAACAAAGTCACAGTTCAGGACGTGTACCCCCTCCCGAGGATCGACGACCTTCTTTTCACTCTTCAAGGAGCTTGCTATTTTAACACACTAGATATGGCTGCCGGGTATTGGCAAATACCGCTGGCAGAAGACAAAAAGAAGACTGCATTCACTACGCACGCCGGCCTTTACCAGTTTAACGTGATGCC
>NW_027153186.1:684-2078 GCF_002600585.1 Cystoisospora suis
CATTTGGTCCGGTTGGAGATTGTCTTTGAGAGATTCCGGAACGCAGGGGTCAGACTCAATCCGAAGAAGTGTCGCCTTGCTCTACCGGAGGTTGTGTACCTGGGGCACATTGTTAATAGGGAAGGAATCAGACCGGACCCTCAGAAGGTACGTGCGGTTGAACACTTTCCTACGCCTCGAAACTCGCGCGAACTCCGCCGATTCTTAGGGTTGGCCAGTTATTGTCGCAGGTTCATTAAAGGCTTCTCGGCGTTGGCCGCCCCATTATATGCCCTAGCAAAGAACGACCACTGGGAGTGGAATGACACTTGCGAACAGTCGTTCGACAGGTTGGAGAAGAGCTTAATTGCAGCCCCTCTCCTGCATCACCCAGTCCCCAACGTAGGCTTCATTATTGATTGTGATGCATCAAGTGTAGGGTGGGGTGCGATGTTGCAACAACAGCTCCCTAAAGAAGCAACACCTCGTATCACTGCGTACGCCAGCAGAATGTTCAACGGGGCGGAGAGGAAATGGTCAGCTACTGAGCTGGAGGCCTTGGCCGTCATATAGCCTGGAAGAATTCAGAGAGTACATTCTGGGCCAGCCGTGTACGGTGAGATCGGATCACGGTTCGTTGCGTTGGTTACAAGCAGCTAAGAATGGAAGACTGGCTAGGTGGGCCTTGAGGCTTCAGGAATTTGACTTCGTCCTGGAGCATCGGCGGGGCAGTAAACAAGCGCATGTGGATGCACTCTCCAGGTCACCCCTCCCCGGGGAAAGAGGCGAGAGGTGGTTTAGGAAGCCAGAAGCAAGTGAGCGACTATTTCCGGACTACGCCTTCGCCTTCGTTGCAAGAGAGGCTACTCCAGTGGATGGAAGGCTGCTCCCCTTGAGAGACGCTACGAGCGCGGAAATGGTGCAGGAGCAGCGAAGTGACGAAGAATGCCGCGCGTTAGTAAGAGCGCTTCGTACGAATAATGTGGGTGCCGCCCCGCGTTGGTGGCAGGCTCTCCCTAGTTTTCTCCGTGGCCAGTTCACAGTATACGATGGCACTCTCTTCAAACAGGGGGAAGACGGGGTGCTCCGGGTATTCGTGCCGAGAGGGTTACGTAATAACTTGGTCGCTGCTTACCATAGTGGGCCACTGGGAGCGCACCTGGGAGCGGATAGAGTGCATAGCCAATTGAGGCGTAGGTATGCCTGGCCGGCCATGCGCGAAGATGTGCGCCGAATAATTGAAGGGTGTCTACCTTGTGCACGAAGGAAGCCATTAGACTACAGGCAGACACTCCAGCCAAGCACTCCAGCTAGTCTACCCAAGCCTGGGTTGTTTCATACTTGGGCTATTGATGCATACGGGCCGTTGGTCAAAACAACGAGGGAAAATTGGTATGTGCTAGTTATGATAGATC
>NW_027153186.1:2584-2742 GCF_002600585.1 Cystoisospora suis
GAGAAGGTCGACATACAGTCTACCCGGTTGCTGCCTGGGGATTTGGCATTAGTGCAGCTGACGGGTTCCGATAGGATCCGAGGCAGTATGAAATTGGCGGCTAGGTACAGTACGCATCGAGTGTTAGCGTCCCACGGCAATGGTTCATTTTATGATGT
>NW_027153187.1:0-885 GCF_002600585.1 Cystoisospora suis
CATTACGTAGGTAATAACTGTGGTCCGGTGTAAGGCTTCCTAGGGGAAGCTAAGAAAGACAAGATAGAGCCCGTCCGCGCGCGGATCGTGTTGGTCTTCGGCGAGGTCCACCTTTTCAACACCGGGATCGTCAACGTTTATTACAAGTGGACAATGGCGCTCGTCTATCTCGACGATGTCGTGGTTTTTTCATCAAGCTTTGATGAGCATTTGGTCCGCTTGGAGATTAATTTTGAGAGGTCTCGCAGCACAGAAGTCACACTCAATCCCAAGAAGTGTCGCCTAGCTCTACCGGAAGTCGTTTATCTAGAGCACATGGTCAACAAAGAGGGTATCAGACCGGATCCTCAGGATGTACGGGCGGTGGAACATTTTCCAAGGCCTATGAACACTCGCGAACTCCGCCGATTCTTAGGGTCGGCTAGTTATTGTCGCAGGTTCATCGAAGGCTTTTCGGCGTTGGCTGTCCCACTATACCCCCTAGCGAAGAACGAGCACTGAGAATGGAACGACAGTTTTGAGCAGTCGTTCGACAACTTGAAAAAGAAATTAGTTACAGCTCCTCTTCTGCCTCACCCACTCCCCAACGTGGGCTTCAATATTGATTGTGACGCACCGGGTGTAGGATGGGGTGCGATGTTGCAACAACAACTCCCAACGAAGCGACATCGCGTATTCTTGCATACGCCAGCAGACTTTCTAACGAGGCGGAGAAGAAATGGTCAGCTACTGAACTAGAACCCTTGGCCGTCATATATAGCCTGGAAGAGTTCAGAGAGTACATTCTAGGCCAACCGTGTACGGTGAGATCGGATCATGGGTCGTTGCGTTGGCTACAAGCAGTAAAAAAGGGAAGACTGGCTAGGTGGGCCTTGCGGCGTCAGG
>NW_027153188.1:0-1044 GCF_002600585.1 Cystoisospora suis
GCAGTTGCCGCGGGTCCGGCTTGGCCAAATGACGATCCAGCCGGCTACCTGAGATCTGAGTTGTGCGTTTTTCCCTTTTGTAGCGTTCTGCCTTCTCGCCTGCTGTCGACTTCAAATGAGTATTCAAGCGCGGGGTGCAACTGCTAGAAGATGGCTTACAACTTCAAAGATTCTTTCTGCTACTGCTTCTTACAGCGTTGCTGAAGACCTCACAACCGTCACGTGGTCTCTGCTGTGTACATGTTTCTTAGCATGAAGACAACCCAGAGCAGAACACAGTCAGGAGAGGGATCGTCTCGCAGGTGTTGCGTCGTGCCTGAGGTCACTTGATTCGTTTCGGCCCTTGTCTTCAGGTGAGGGCTTGACAGTTCCGCTTGGTTTACCGGCACCAGGCTCAGGCCCAAATTTGCCTCCTCGCGAAAGCTCTGCCCTGATTATCACGCAAGAAGCCTGAAATGATAAGGTCAAGGGAATGAGGTCAGGACACCATGAGCATCGTGTCCAGTACGTCAGCTCCTGGAAGGACTAGCACACCATTAGTGGATCTTTACGGTGTAGTGTGGGCGAAGCATACTCGAACTTGTATGCTGCCGCCGAGTGAGATTATAGATCGGGACGAAGTTCCATGAAGCTAACAAGGCATAAGTCTTGAGAGAGCAAAACACTTCGGTGTGGTGGCATAGTGATGTCTATGCTACCGAGAGAAACCGACCAAAGCGATCCAATTTTGGCCGACCTTCTCAGGTGGAGTGATCAGAACTTTACGGAGCCGCCGTTTACACATTCGTGTACCGGGCAGGTATAATGTACTGTACCTCCTCATCGGAGTTAGCAGTGCCACCCAGTTGGGTGACGACGTGGGGTTCTACACCAGACTGGTGAGATTCAAGTGAGTATAGAAGCGACATTGGTCTTTGTGGACATGCTTCTGATGAGTTGTAATCTAGTCAAGTCACGGCGAGTTCTAACGGTAATGGAAGCATTGCAGCTCCTTGGCTGAATCTGTGTCCTTCAACGACGTACACACTTATCGTCACTGTTTTT